>NW_014334032.1:85916-88077 GCF_000341935.2 Cephus cinctus | reverse complement strand
CTCAAATTTTATCGTGCGACCAACCAGTCTCTGTTGAAGTTTCATACGCGTAAGTGTAAAGGTGATCCAAGCGTCGGGACGCTGGATATCTCAAATTTGAATCTCACCCACCTAGTACCTGTAGACAAGAATATTCCACCTGAATGACCTTTGGTGAACTCTCAAAATTCCGTCACGATCTCATAATGCGGAACGAAAAAAAAAAAAAGGTGAACTGGTTCCACCTGATTTTGACCTCGTACCAAAAAACTGCTAAAGAAGTTGGTTGTCGAAATGTTTTTTTTTTTTTTCTATTATTATTTCCCCTTCATTTACCTCAGTCGCGTAATGCCTTTAGATTTTGTTCAGTCCGTACCGTGTAAATCTATACGCGATATAGAGTGGCGGGAAATTCAGATATAAGAGAAAAAAGCTTGAAATTCCAGGAGCAATCCGTCCGTTAAGAAAGTTCGATGGAAGCCAAGGCGTTACCTGCGGCCGTTAGGTATACCCGTAGAATCTTAGGAATTCATGGACTGCAGCACTGAATTCAGTTGCTATGTCGAGACAATCAGGGGAACAAAATAAGCAAGGAGGTTAGGCTAGAAATATTTGCCGCGCGGGACCGCCCGCTCTGGCAGCGTTATATCAGGAGTTTATACAAGCGAGTAGCGATTCTCCGACGAAGCACGACCTACTGCGCCTTTATACGTTTCTGATCAGTTGTGATTAACTAAGGTTTAATCAGCTTTACAAGCTAAACTTCTTTTGTCAACATGCACGTGCATGATAATCCGGGTCTATCTTACCAGGTCCGATCGCCCCTGGTACGGATTCGAGATATTACCAACTGCACTCATCCTTCGTCCCGTATATAAGTCTGGAGCAAAATTGTCTTCGTCTCCGTCAATAACAAAGCCACGAACGATATCCTGATTTCCTACTGTCCAGGAACCAGGAGACGTCGGCGTCCTCAGTCTCTTGGCGTCGTCCGGCGTAGGTACCCCCCGTATATTCCGTGGCGCATACTCCTCTCTCCCTATGGATCATACCACTCGGTCCTTTGTTCCTATGCTAGCCTGATACCAAAATTCACAGGATGTTAGACGCAGAGTTCCATCGACGAGACGTTGTCGTGTGCTGTCCAATTTACATACCAGACAATTTCTGCCGGCTGGACGATAACAAAAATGGACGATACGTGTTGACGTCTTGTTTCCACTTTTCGCATTTGGATATCGACAAGCTAATTAGTCATTAGCGTCAGGTACTGTAGGTGCGATTGGCACGCTCATTATAGATAAAGGTTTAACATTGACAAGAGTTCGATTAAAGCAGAAGTCACTTCTGGTTCTCAATCTTAACCTGAAATTGCTTCATTTAATTAATGAAAAAATTTTATCAAAAATTCCCCAAAAAAATTTTCTATATTAAATATACTAACTTTATATACATGTACTGTATATGTATATTCATTTTTTGGGTACACGTTCTCTGCGCTGGTTATACAACGCCAGGACGGTGCCCATAACGGCGTATCCTCCTGTCCCTCATTGTAGCCTGATTCACGCGTTCGTAAGTTCTTCGCGCAATATTCGTAAAAGCATACGAAAACGTGATGGGTGAAGGATCGATGGATTAACAAAGAAAAGGACAGGCGTAACGTACATGCTGATGACTCCTGGTGTATTTGTCATTGCGTGACGTCACTGCGGATCAAAGTGACGGGTACGGGAACGAAGATAGGAAATATCGGTTAAAAAAATATACTCGATGATAATTGGTAAAATTTCATATTATCGTACGAAATAAGAAAGATGGCGGATCTGGACAAAACGTGCTTAATCGAATGGCCTCTACGTTCTGGCCTGATGGTTATTAAGGGTTCTCCGTATAATAACGCGTCTGTAGTTCGGAACCCACGCGGTTGCACGCATCGTTCCTGAACGCCGTGTTGCCCCAGGGCATCAGGAATACCTTCGACCCTACCAAACCACTGGTGGCCGCCCCCGACTCATGGGAACATCCTCAGGGCTACTACGAGGAACTTCGCGGGCCCCATAGTCTCGATTTCGAGACACGACCACGAAGCCACCACGATGTTTCTTGAATAGGCGGTAATTTGACAGGAATGTGCCTCCACGAGCGTGGATTCCAGTTTCAAAAAAAAAAAAAAAAAAAA
>NW_014334032.1:57876-85869 GCF_000341935.2 Cephus cinctus | reverse complement strand
AAAAAAAAAAAAAAAAAAAAAAAAATCCTACAATATACGCACCGATACAAATACAATTTTTCAGTTACATCTTTTTTCAACTACCTTGGACGTGTGAAAAAAATTTTTTTTATTCCACAAATTTTGGCTCACCTAGTATATGCACTTGGTACAGCTAAAAAGTATCAGGATCACTGACGGTACTTGCAAGCCAGGTGATCGTATAAATTGTACAGAGTCGAATATATCGGATGACGAAAAAGTCAGATGATTTTTTTTGAAATTTGGATATTCCAAAAAAAAAAATTTAATCGACCTGTAAATTCGTACATTCTATGTTATATAAATAATTAATAATATATTGATTGTATGATGAAAAAAAAATATTTTGTACATATAAACTGTGATTCGTCTCCTGCAGGCATATTCTCCCTTTTTCGAAAACGAATGGTGCATTGCCTCCTGGTGAAAAGGAAAGACTGGCACGTATGCCAGGTATGCGGGTGAGAATCACCCGCGGGCGCCTCCCGATCCGCCCACGTTTAAGGTGCGCACTGTGCAACCTACCACTTCTACCATGAGTAACCCCCATAGGCTATATACAAAAAGTTCAGGCTGATCCTCGATTTCGCTCCACCTGCAAGCTCGTACACACGCGATCCTCTTCTCCTCGAATTGACCGCCCCCGCGGGCACACGCCACGATCACGCAATCCTCTGGGATCTCCCGGTACAAAAATACAGTCGGACAAAAGAATAAGATTTTTAATGTAGATAAAATATTTTCAAAAAAAGAAAAAAAATTTCGATTTTCAAAAAATCATAATAAAAATTTTCATCCCCCGATATCAACGTGCAATGTACATTTTAAGTGACAAAGTTTAACATCGTCGAATACAACATGATTTAGTATTAGATTATCGAACTTGTTGAATTATTGTCCTATTTTAATGGCCCCTGTCGACCTGCTACCCGTCATGCACTGCTGTAGCTCGCGCAGTGCTTCCCACGGAACTTTAAATAGGTTTCCCCAGCTTTCACGACGTCCAAACCAGACTCACGGTCGTTCGCAGCTGTCGCTAGGCGACTGGCTTTTGGCCCGTTGCATGTGCATTCGAAAGTTTTGCGAAGTTGATCTTAGTGCACGTGCACCGGAATGTGTAAAGCTGAGATATAAGAGATGTCTGTGGTAGAAGGAAGATCTCTCTCTCTCTCTCTCTCTCACTCTCATACGATCCCACGCTCTGAGAACATCAGACGTTCATCCCCGCCCTATGACCAAATGCTCCCGGATAACATTTTCCCCACAGCTGACGACCAAATCGAATTAAGCGTAACTGCCAGTCGCCGAAAGCTCTTCTGGTGGAAACTTGGCTTAAGGGGGAAGAGAGCTAGAAATTACACAAAAGACAAAGACAGAGACTGCGGACTATATAAAATTCTATGAGTGAATAAAAAAAAAAGATTGGACCAGGACACGATAAAAATTTTTTTCATTATAGATATGACGTCATCCAGTCACGCCATGGCGTAAAGTTACTAGGGTACGGAATTCATGTAGATTTCTAGTTCCTTTCACGCAAGTGCCTCTAGGGGATTTTTTTTGCTCGGTGCAATCATGTCGGCAGGCTTGCCAATGTATAAAATGATTTATTCCTTGGGATTATACCGACGACCACTTAGGGTTAGGCTTGGTTAAGCTTGCTATACGATTGTTATTAATTAGGCAGTTGGCTGTGGCGTATGGGCCAGGTGGTGGGGTTCACCTGCAGCCCACACACCGACAGTTCAACCTGCGTGTGCTGTTGCTCCATGGCGTTTCGTACTGATCCTGGTGTGTTATAGGGGTCGCCCACATGACATCTGACCCACATCCGGTCGATGTTTACGAACCAATATCATTCGGCTATTAAAACGAGAGTCCAGGTCGCGGTTGCTGCGATAGTCGCGACCCAGGATTTACGGTCTGATCGGACAGTTCAGATAGGGAGGCATTTATTTATCTATAACATTCGATCTCGTTGTAGCGGGGATTGTAGATCATGCCACACAACCCTTCCGGGCTAATGTGTCTTCCTTTTGATCTTTATCGTGTCAGAATCTGGCTACCGCGCTGACGAGAAATGACGTGTTAATAGTGCCACTTAAGTATGTCTTGTTTCAAACTTGCCACCCCGTGATTGGGTCGTCAGTCATGTTTTTTTGACCCGTCAGTTTTTTTTTTCCAATTACTTCAACGAGCGAGACGTAAGAGGAGAAATGAAAAAGATTTATTTACATTTTTCAAAATTTTTTTTTTCAAAATTTTTATCAAATTTCCAGATACGATATTTCAGCAGCTACAGTTTCTTTTCGACCAGTCGTCATTTTTGTGAATTTTGAAAAAAAAAAATTTCTATGGTAAAAACTTTTTCCATTTCATACGAGTATTTATAGCAGGAAGTTGGAAAGTGTCGAGTCTTAGTGAGAAACGCGATATCGATCTTTCGCTAAACTCCCGTCTGAAGTTGGCAACGTTCGGTAACGTTGTCATTAAATGATAATTGCAAGTCCCCAATAATGACCCGCTTGTATCGATCTGCGATGTAAAAGAGCCGTAGGTACGCAGCCGTTAAATAAGTGCAACCGATCGGATCGCGGCTGCACTTTGCAGTGCGGCGAGGCACCTTGTAACGTTGAATGCTCGGAAGGATATATAGCTACCTCGAAGAAATTAAAGATAACACCTGTAGGCTCTTGTTGAATCCACCATCGCGGTGTAATATAACGTAATGAGACGGTCGTCCAAGTCATCAAAGGCCGACACCTTAATAATAAGCAGAACCTACCGTTTATTAAGCTTACAGGTGTTTCCATGGGCTTCTGGTATCGACGATGAGTTTGGACAATATCATGGGGAAGCGTGAACTAACGTAGTAAAAAAAAAAACACGAAGAAGCAGATACATGAAAATTTAAAAAAAAAGCTTTTTTATAACTATAACGTTATTCGTAAAAACAGGTAAAATATAAAAATTACGTTTTAGGGATGATTTGTAATGTCCATAGACGATTTCTAATATAATAGACGCCATTTTGATTCTAACGTATCGTTATAATAATTTTAACAGTCGGCGCCGCCATAGAAATTGTCAATTACCAGTGCAGGCACAAACCATAAGCGTGCTGACTTCACCTGATGGCATAAAGTGTTTCCCCCCTAATTTCCTGTGCAGCGGCATCCAACACAAGGGTTACGATGTGCGCGCGCTGCTCGCGTGCTCGCCCAGCTTCCGGTTCCGGCGCGTGCTCGCGTACGCACACGGGCGCCCAGGGCTGCGCGCGTAAAAGGAATGGGCCCGTATTTCCCCCAGGTATAAAACACATCCCAAGCGGTATACTATCGGCCCTGCACTTGCACCTGACGTGTTGGGGGCTGGCGCGGGCCGCCCCTTTAGCGTAGATCGTCAGATAAAGATGTTAATGATCGCGAATTGAGACGAGGCCCTGAGGATAAATCGACAAATGGCTGCCGAAAAAATAATTACTCGCGCCTGCCTACTTATACTTCGTCCTGACGTTTGTATAACTATAGGCCCATAAACGTATAGTAAGATAGCGCGTGGCAGGTATAGACGCACAGGATGCACTTTGTCAATTCACTTCTTAGCATAAAATATACGGCCCTGGCTGTATGCAATATTAAATTAGGTCGGCTTTCGGTCAGGGCATAAATTGCAGGCTTCATCGCATATGGGACACCATACGCGGACACGTGTATATGTAACCTGAGGTCGCATGCTCCTTTCAACTCTTTCTATATTCATGGAATTAGTTATAACACTTTTATTACCGCACTGGCACCTACGTACTTGAGCACTAATAACACAGTACCTTTACTTGTGGAGGCTACACAAGGCCCTGTCCCCATGGGCAGAATTACAGGCACGAGAAGGAAATCCCTGGCGTCCATTGGGATTATTTTGTGTACGGGGTCCTATGCACTGTCACTGTCCATAAAGACAAAAATTCCATAGGGTCTTGTACGGTCGTATACAATTTGACATAATGGCGAAATTACGTGCTGTTGTCCCTAGGGACTTTTGTGGGTGACAGCCATGCGCGCCGCGCATGCGCACCGTCCGATACTACGCGGCGACAGTAATAACATAACATAGCCACATGGCTACCTTATGGACATGAAAACTACGTTTGTAATTCGATAACTGTCAACGAGCTTGAGTTCCGTCGTCAAATGCAAAAGTACCGATGAGAATTCTTTGGTATACCGAGTCTGCTATTCTGAGTAAGTTAAAAATAACCGCTTCTAACCTACAACTGTCATAGCGAAAACTCACGTTATTTATTCCATACAGGTGGCGAGTGGATGCGTTCGCAGCACTTTGATGGCTTCGATAATCAAACTAGGCACTGTACTATCCAGTCTACGTTGCCACGAAGTTGCTTTACTTTCATGGCTATTGCAGCACACCTGACCCTCATCCACGAGTAGCTCGGTTCCTTGATAGGTCGACTAAGCCAAACAGCTCGCGGAAATCACCTGCTTCTTCATTCCACAACTTCAAAGCCAGCAAGATGCACACCTAAGGCCACTGGCGATGCAAAATATTTGTCACGTGAACTCTACGTGCCAATAGGATGACAGATGATAATTGCATAGGTGTTCCTTCATCTCATGACCAACCACCTCACGAGCTTCCGTACGTCTATATATACTATATCAATACACAATATAGCCTGTTACCTTAAAAAAGCTGTATTCAATCATTAAGCAAAAATATTTACAAAATTTCTTTAAAAAACCACGTGACTCACGAAAATCTCAATTAACATCATTCGCCATTATTAATGGACAAAAATTAACACGTAAGAACTCGAAATTCTGATGACGACCAGTGTTATTGTAAATCGATCGTGCACAGTGTGAATTGATAAAGTTAAATAATCGGTAAGATCGCTAGACTTGATTTTCATGTGTAGTAAATGCAGGTACTATATACATACCAACCGGGCGCCATTGTATACCTAGGACTACGTGACTGAATTGCATTAACCACATTGGTCTGTTATGGCCGTACAACCCACTACGTACTACTAGGCACTACATTAAACTTTAATATAATGAATCGTGTGTTTTCTACCTTAGGTATATATATGCTACCTACTCAGTTACATATGTATTCTAGTAATCCATACGTATAATAGTCATGGAATATGTGAGTTGGCATAAGGTTCCAGTATGCAGCATATATGAATCACGGCATATGTAGTTTCACTGGCGCCAGCAGTAGCGTCGAACCATATACGTAGGCGCATCGTTACTTTCAGATAAGGTTAGTATTTTTAGCATCCTGACATATACTATTCAATATAATATATCAACGTGTGCTACGTTATCTAAAGTATACAAAAAATTGTTGGCAATCACTTCGTGCGGGGTCCAATAAACCAAATGCATCCTGTTTACTGTGTATATTTTTTTAATTGACATTTAAAAAAAAATGTCCTCATTATCAATGATACGAGTACCTGTTACAGTTATTAACTTGATGATCTGATTTTAGCGCATACCGATGGATTTTCCCGTACCAGGCCTCACCCCCTGCTCCTCCACCCTCGTGAAGTATTGTCAGACGATTTAACCGACTGCTAATAATACTTACGGAAATGCTCAAAATAAATTGTTTCACGGAGCGTTGACCTCGATGACTTCGCGCGAGGTCAGCCTCTGCTTTCGGTCTGCGCAAGCAGTGAGGCCAGCAAGTAAGTCAGACTGTTCTGAGACTTGTATTGTGAGATAGGTATGTGTATAGAGAAATTACAGTAGGACTTGTATGGCTATGTTGCATTATGGGAATTTATGTAAATATAATAATATAAATTGCAGGTGAAGGTGGTGGACGGATTGCATATACATATATATATATATTGCTTGGAAGAAACTTATGTCTGATTGGATTGTATACCAGGTATATATTCTTATGTACAATTATATGATCATTGACTGGTAAAGTTTTTTAAGGAAGGTAAAAATTTGTGTTGTTCCACTTGAAAAATAACCAATACTGAAATAAGTATTACCCTTGTACTAGTAGACCAAGTATATTTGTGGATAGCCTTGTACGCAATAGCTCTGCAGTGCTGTTTGTATGAGAAACGGCAGGTTTAAAGCAAAATCAACTTTTTTTTTAAAACTTGACCTTGTCACTGATTTTTGTCCAATTCCTAAGAGTGAGCATGAAAGTATTGGCAACATATTGTCGATGCGATCTTCATGTTAATTCTCATGGAGTTGCATGTGAAGTTATTGTTGCTGTTCTTTATGATTTATTTATGATGCACTGTAGCTTCCTTTATTTTGACAGTTTTTGGCTGAGCGCTGCATTCCGGATTGTACTGCTGACTTGTATACTGCACTGGCGCCACGTACATTGGCTGTCACGTGGTTTGCACTTGCACGCAAGAGGAATTGCATAGTACGGGAGGCAGATGGAGACGGGACAAATCGTATTGCAATGTAACCAGGTCGTTTCACTTGGCTATGAGTATATTAACATTCCAGGATGGGATACATTTCATTTTTAGTAAAAAAAAAAAGTGACAGTCCTTTATCGAACTTGGATTTAGCATTGGTATTGAAGGTATAAAAAAATGTTTGCTCCATTTTCAAAATACATCAATACCAGTATAAATTGCACATAAGAATTACATTGCAATACGTAGCACGCTTGCCATTCGCCAAAGGTATTATCATACGCAGGATTGTCAGTGGTTCGATTCGCTTCGATTAATTCAGAAAATATTCCATGGGTTCCACGTATTAGCTTGACCCTTGACCTTACCACCCCCATTACCTATACATACAATACGCTGTAACCACCTTGTTCACATTTCCATGGCAACCCACGGACAATTTCAATATCCACACAGCATCCTTGTGAATATAACAAATTTTTTTTTTATCAACAGCATAAAATATCGAAATGATAATCGACCTTGGCCCTTATCAACTGGATAATACGGAAGCATAAAACTGAAGCAGTGAAAAAATTCCTAAAATCACGTCGGACGGCGAAGTGGAATTTGGAAAAAAACAATCAAACTCTAATAAAGCAATCTATTCCACGCTGTTATGCGCGTAGGAATTTGAATTTCTCACGAGTGCACTACGCCAGCGACTAAGTGCTTATGTTGGTACCCGTGCCGTCATGTTTTACGCGTTGCTACAGTTCATGAATAAAGTCACGAGTCACGTTACATATGGCACGCATGAAATCTCAACGAGCTGACTCACCCACCGAAACGTATCCCGGCCTACCGTTCCATTCGTCTTAGCATACATTCATATTGTTCCAGATTTTACAGACATTTTTTAAGAATTTTCTATGGCAATTTTTCTATTCACCGCTTATAACCAATTTCTTTGAACCAGTGCAAAACAAGACCCACTGAACGCAATTTGACAGATGATTATAAAGATCAATAAAAATAAATAGTCAAATATTAATAACAGACATCAGCAGCTGATTAGATTTAAAAAATCCTATAAAGTACCACCTTTCAAAAAAGAAAAAAAAGAACCGGAATACACAAAGATGCTGCCTAGTCCGTACGACAGAGTCGTGACGTCGACGGGCATAGAAACGTATGTTAATATCGTGGCAGGCGCGACCGGAAGTAAAGGCAGGCAGTCAGACGTAATGAATGACTAATCAGGAAGTTTTGAGCTCAAGTAAACATCCTCCGTGCCTACGCCACACATTGCTCAATAGCAAAGTTGTAAAGTAAAAAAAAAAATTTTTTTTCTCAAAAATTATTATTACCTCAATACGTTAATCAATCTTTCTATTATAATTTTACGTAAGATATTTTTTTGGAATTTTTAAAAAAATTGTAATCACCCTTCCACATATGACATACGTGTCTTCGCGTTCTCGGAGATCAAGAATACGTGTATGCTCGCATGACGATCCAAATAGCTAGAATGTACGGGCGGCAAGGCGCCGCGACGCTGGTAACTTTATATATCGCGGGGCCAAGGCAGAAGCGGCATCGCGAAGGCAGAACGAGAAGCGACACATCGAACGAGACGGGACCGTTACGAAGTTAACGAGTAGTCACGATATATTTATACGTAGCGGGTAGGCGCATCTGTTTCCCCGGCCACGTGTCTACGGAATTAGAACGTTTCACAAAAATACATGAGAGCGCCCAACGAAAATATCCGGATTCTCCGATATCTTCCTATACAACCAACACGTCAATGAACCAGCGCCGAGTATACAGATCATAAACAGACGGACGGACAATGAAAAGACTTACGGAGGAGCCACAGCTGTACGCACTTACCGAAGCATTTCGGACTGTTGACCGAAACTTTAAAAGAGAATTTCTTATGAGAGAATCGGCACTGCTTTACGATACACTGGGTAACGGCACGAATAGGTTATGTACGAGGAGTTTATATAATGAAAAAAATCTATCTACCTAGTTCTTCATCATTATGCCGTTGGTACTCCTGTAAGAGGTTATGCTCCTAGGTACCAATGATAATCCTGGAATTTCTACCGTCTAGGGATATATAGGGAATTTGTAGAATAAATTTTTTTTTTGACACATTCACATTCACCAAGTATGTACATTCCAGTCCAAATCTTCTTTTGGGTCCTGCTGACCGACATTATTCCTCAGTGTATCGCGGTAGCGGTTAGTCAGTCTATTAGAGTGGCTACTTGGATTTCAGTAATCGCGGCTATTTCGAACGCATTAATTTAAGGCGCCTCAGGGCTGAGACAGGCTGCAGGCACGAGCGGTATGTTGCACGATGCACGAAAGTCGCAACGAGACGGGCCGACATGCATGGTGGGAATAATTTCCTTTTTTTCATACAACTTTTTCTTCACGGATGCGTGTTTACGAGATACGAAATTGTAGTGTGATTATGAATTGTAGCGTGATAGGAAATTGGGATTAATTAGAAAGTAGATTGGAATCCGTGGAATTTTCGGTATATGTATAAGGGGTGAGAGGGAATTGTCCCCCCCCCCTGTCTCCGAGGCCGTTTCGAGGTGACGGGGATGCCAGCTGGACGTCGGCGCCGCGGCGTCGTGCGATGCGTCCTTGTTTTGTTGAGACGCACCACGACGTCGGCGTCCCGACGTTCCTAAGACCCAGCGTCCCCGCACCTCCTGCACAGACAAATACGTGCAGGTGTTCCGCGGGTGGAATGGAAATGGACCGAGTTTCATTATATATAGCTGAACGAAGGTAGCGCGAGGCGTCGCGACGGCTTTGAGTATCGGACGAGACTAAACAAACGAGATGCTAAATACTTATTAACATTTTTTTTACTACTACCCTGTATAGAATGTCTCTCGATACATCATTTTGATTATGTATACAGTTTCAAAAATTACAAAAATTTTTTGGATTTTTATGGAAAAATTTAAAAAAAATTTTTTTTTACAAGTCACTCAAGAGCGTCGCGACGCCAAGCTGATACTCGCGCATGTTGGCTGTGTCGCCAAGCAAGGCGAAAGAACGTTTAAGCCTGCGATACGACGGCGTCGCGACGCCCGGCTTCCACAAAAATTCATCCGTCTCGAAACTTAAATAGAATCGAGTCCCCGATTTGATTCTTTGCAGGACAAGGTGGCTTCCCCGTTTGAAATTCGTATATATATATATATATATATACACGTACATTATATACAGTACAGCATATAATCTCGTGGAATTGGCTAGGCGGCTACGTACCCAAGGTATTCGCATTGTGAATGTGCCTTTACGAATTACATGGATAAGCAATGACGACTTGTGCTTCGGAACCGTACACACTAAGCACGCGTGTCTTATTGGCCGCCTCGTAACAGAACCACGTACCGTGTGGCGAATTAGTAAATTCATCAAAAGTCATTAAAGACTGACTTGGGTATGAAAAATGACCGCGTAATTGATAACAACAAAGAATCATGAATTGAATAGAAAATATCACACACACACACCAAAAAAAAAAAAAAAAAATTCAAATCCAAAAGAGGAGGTGAAAGTCATACCGTGGTATAGGACCAATCGAAAGTCAGATAATCCGTTAGAATTTATTTAATTTTCGAAACGTTGTACCCGGGTGACGTCATCGGTAGAACAGCTGCTGCCGATACCCGGACCAAGTCCATATACGTGGGAGATGTAAAACGATGCCGGATTTCGTGATTAAAGTAAACCGGAAGCCACGAAGATTTTACCTTGAAGACTCGAGACTCTGCGGAATCGCAAGCGACGCCTGATTTTGGACGTCTGCCATATGCGACGCCCATAACTATACCAGAGTATCCACATCTCCGTGGATCCAGATGGACCAAGTAACGTTAGCATCCAAAATACGTGACAAGACCCTGAGAAACATATATATCTTCGACAAGGTCGTTAATAAAAAATAATAATAATGGCGAAAAAAAAATTTTGAAAAAATCGTAAAATTTTTTTACTCCAGGTCAACCAGCGTCTCGCAAGGCTCAAGCGCTGTGGTTTTCGTAAACGACGAAAAGTTGACAGTGCTTCTTCGCGTATTGACCCAAACCAATATCCATATAAAATATATATATATATATATATTTATACTATATATATAAACTATATATATACATTAATTAAAATTATGTATATAATTGAATTTGAATATTTTCTCATGTAAAGTTTAATGAATTTTTCAAACATCCAATATCGTATGCAAATTGCCTAATCTCATCGGGTTGATTGGCGTCGCTCACGGGGGTCCTCGAGGTCCCATCGTCACGTGGTAATGGGGGTCCCCGTTTAAGTTTCTATAGAAATAGATTAATTCTCAAGACTCGCGGCGTCAAGAGGATTAGGGTCATAGGTCATTGTATAACCATAAATAATTTCGACCCAAAGTAAATTGAGCACCGCTACTCGGTCGTCGCGACGCGCGTGTAGGCGTGCACGCTCCTGCCAATCGTCCAGCATGGGACTTGAGGCCCAATCCCAGCATGCGTCTCGCTCTTTTACAGTATATATATATATATATATATGTCCATATACGTATACTAACCAAGAGACGCATGTGCGTCTGGCGCCAGATGTCGCGCCTCGTAATCTTTCTACTGGCCGCACAGCCTCACGATCTTTCACTCTCACAATCCTAAAGACATTGGAATGGGCTATCGTGTTTCCATGAAAGGCGACGATAATGCCTGGTTTATACTCAGGCTGCGACACTGGCCGGCACGTTTCCTATGGGAAACTTATGGGTGTATTAAATTAATACGGTGGTATACCAAGATACTGTGACCACCGCGTGCGGTCTTTGTTGCTTACTTCTTAGACACCCTGTATAACCTCGAATCACATTGTATCACGTGACCCCGTCAATCATACTTGATTCAATAATGGCCGAACGTGATTTTGCGGTTTGTCGGATGCCTATGAGAAAAAATTTTTTTTTTTTTTTTTGAAAATACCTCGACGTCCCTCTTTAAATGCTCGGTGAAAACAGATGTCATCGAGCTGCTACTTGGGTCATTGACGAAATTGATTGATGACGGATTTTTGAATACTTGTAAAAGAATGTACGAGATTGATTTGAATTTTATTGGAACTTTGTATAACGGTACGGTACAGTCATTTTCAAGAATGACAGACACATTTAGTCAGGGTACCCAACGAGGTCGTCTGTAATTAAACGCCATTGAAAATTTACTGTATATAATTTATTTTTGACGCACAGTAATTTTTTTGGATATTAATTACGAAAATTATTTCTACTTTTATTTGGTAAACCCGCCTTAAGGCATGTTCGTACTATGGGATATTGACGAGCGCAAATAAAGTTTTGTATATGTTGTTACGTATTTTTCTTAACTCGATACCGATAGTAAACAAAATCCGAGACCTAACCTACGTTACCTTCGGCCGTGTAACTTTTGCTTATGCATCCGCAAGCCAGGCGGGCGCTAGTCAATTCTTTTCTCACCGGGAACTGGGAGTTGGCGTGAAACAGGCCCAACTCCGCCAAAACGAGAGCTCTGACGGAATCTGTTATAAGAGGCGACAACCTAACGAATCCTGCAGATCTTTGGGGACGCGTAAAATCAACAAACGCAACTGGATGCACGAACGGGAGCGGAGGGTTACGTAATAAGAGTCAGGCAAATAGTGCGCGATACTGAGAGCAATTGGTCGAGAACGTAGCTGAACGAATCGGAGCTGTGAAATCGAAATCCCTCCACCAATTAATAAATCGGTAGCACTCACCGGAGCCGGTTCAGCTGATCCGTCAAGGCCGAGAACTGCATCCAGGAGACACTCGGGTGGGCACTGCACTATGGCACAACACTGCACTTCCGGAACGCTCACAGAAAATCCACAGAATTTCCTGGATATCGCGACAGCAACGCGAGAACCGCACAAACGAGAAGTTGCTATACCGTATCGAAACGCGGCTAGAAAAACTATAAACAGACAGCACGGGAGCGCGAGCCAGTTCGTGACACCTCGGTCGGTGCCCCGAGACAGACTGCTTTGACAAAATATCCAAATTCGACAACTAATAATTCTGATCATCCGATTGGTCGAGACCCTTATAGCCGATAACGCTTCCATCTCCCTCGATTCGTCCCTTTAAACCAAATCGAGAGCGTTCCTTAGCGAATCCCCACGGCAGATTCGAGCACCTCGACCTCAACTAAACAATAACGAAATCTTACGAGAGCCTTGACATAACTGTACGAATCAACCCGAGAGCGTGGCTTCTGAGCAGACTGGCGACCCGAAGGGAACCAGAAATCGAGAACGTTATCTGTATCGGTAGCCAGAGTCGCCTTGTGACCGTGAATCGAAAAATGACGTCACAATATATATATATATATATATATATATATATATATATATTCTACTGCAAATATTATTTATGCAGAATTAATAAACCCCTAAGCTCATCGTATCAGTCAATATGAGTCGTTAATCTAAATATACGTGACAATTCGCAAAAATAAATGGCAAATATCCCGTGTCAGTTTGACAAGGCCCAATCCACAGGGACTCCCCTTACGTATTTTTACAGCTTCGTCTTACGGTCAATCCCAGGCCTGGTCTCCCGCGCAGAATGTTATGATCGTTTTCGACAAATAAACCCATAAGGATTTCTATAAACGTCACGGATGATCGTTCGCAGTCGCGCGTGAATCAAATTGAAGGTTAAGTCGCATCCACAGGACGCGAAGCATAAGATGATCTTTCACGTTGAGATCATGTTTGCCTCTCTACTTACAGACAGACTGCCTGGACCCGCTCCGCAGCTTCGTCTCGTATCTCGGGACTGTTCTGTAAATTAGCATTTGCGAGATAGCCTTTCTGAGTAACGATCAGTTTGAATCGCTATCGAAATTCCCGCCAAGATATCACCCGGACTTTGAGTCCTGATAAGCTCGCAAATGATAATAATAATTATTAACAAGGTTGTATATTTTTGAAAAAAAAAAAAAAATTTGCCTAAAAAAAATTTTAACCCTCAACGTATCCTCGTCGATCCTCGTCAGTGTAAATTACCCTTGACACTTATTCTTTTTCTCTCTTTCCTCCTGCCTCTTTCTTGCTTCCGAGAGCAACGAGTGAAAGGCAAAAAACACAAGGCGTGAATGACAGCGGCAGCCGGCAAACGTACGTATGGGCAATGGGCCGAAGCCAGGCGATAATAAACGCCTCCGCAAACGTTCGCCTGCGACATTTGCATTTACTTTCGTAGCTGTACTCAAGTTTGCTTTCGCATTCGCGTCTGGGTTCCCGTTCGCGTTCTTACCGTTTCGCCTTGTCTCCACAGTGGCGAACTTCGCGGAGTCCTGAGAATGACTCACCTGCCGACTCCAGACGGACTTTAACTGCGTCGCTGTTTGTATGAAAATTGACGCTTGTCGTGTCATTTTATTTCTTCAGTATCCCCGTAGAGCACGAAAAAGCACAAAGAAGCAGGGGGTCCCAATTAAAAAAAAAAAAAAAAAAAAAAAAAATAATATACTCCATCGTGAAGATGGTCTATAAAAAAGTGATAAATACAAAAAATTTTTATTTATCAAAAAAAAAATGCATTAGGTCATTTCCCACGAAGTGCATCGTGCATAAAGATAAGAGCGTTCTCCGGGTATAGATAGCAGCGATAACTACCGTAACGCAAGGGTGACGAAGCGCAACGACGCAGGACATGAAAGGCGCCCGCTTGGGTTGGCATGCCTGCTCGTTATACCGAGTTGCATCTCTTGGGTGAAATTTTGAAGTTGTGTAGTCGCGGGCCTTGTAGCCTTTTTTTTTTTATATAGCTTGTATATGTTATACAAGTGAAGTGCTCGTGTATATTATACTAGTACAGTGCTTTTATGTATTATACGAGGACAGTGCTTGTATACGTTATACAAGTATATGCTCCTACGGGGTTCGTTGGTGCGGCGAGCCAGGGCGTCTTTCCTACATGCGTCCTGTGACGGCCATATGATTTGTGATTGCAAGACGGTCGGGGCCCACTTTGTATGCAGAGTGATCCAGCTGGTGCAACCAGGTCACTTTATTCCAAGAGGAGAAACGAGCCGCGTCGTTTCTTCTGCTCAGGGATATCGGGTTGCCGTTGGCGTCGCTGGTTTTGCCTATTACTGTATACAGATGCGCATGCGCGGGGGCTATATGGATACGCAGAAGGCAATCGGCGTACGAGGAAGCCCATGGTAGACCTAATAATCTTTTGTTCGTTCGCGAAACGTTATCGTTGTATCGTTTGAGGTCGTGGACTGTACCATCGTGGACCGAACCGGTCCAGTGATGAATCGGTATTCAATATTTGAGGTTATGTACCTGATATCCATTTCGTTCCCAGTGAGGAGCAACCTGGGGACCTTTGGGTACATGACTGTGACGGGGACCTGTCCTTGCGACGGCTCAGGTAATTAGGCTCTGGGTCAGGTAGACCACCTCTTCCTGGAAGAGGGAAGTATCGGTTACCTTGGACAATAGTGGCTCGAGGGTGTATTTAGGATATCGGTGACACCGGGTACAATAGCTTCACCACCTGGATCAGACTGCAATGGGTCCTCGGGACCATTTCTATCCTCGGACCATAACACCTGTGTCCTTTTACCGCACTTTAAAGGTACTACGAGGGGTGTGCTTGATGGTAGGGAACGTCGAAGACCCTCTATCATCCTCTAGGGGTTCGAGAGCGTCTATGGTGGGTAATAAAGTCGATTTTGGAAATGAAGGGAAAAAAAGGTTAAGTGTCAGAGAGTTCATCTGAATTTTGAGGACACGCGACGATGATCAATAATTTTTTTCCAATTTTTACACGACCTGGTCTGGATGGAAGATCGGTACCGGGTGGGTCTCTGGTGATTTATCAGCAGACCCTAACGATGCTGGAGCCAATTGGAATGGTGAGGCTAGGCCTTCGGTCGGCATCCACGTGGGGAAGATGCTGGGCTCTGCTGAAGCATGTCCTCCAGGATCTCCTTGGGCGTCATATCCTTGTTCTTTGGCATTGCTTCCTCATTGGCTCTTGTTATTGCAATCTTTGCTTATGATCGTAGAGTATTTTTTTTTATCAAGTTTCAAACAAGGACAGGGTCCACTTCCTTATGAATTTACTCAGGGTCACCGTCATCCTCCTTGCACCATCATCCGAGGGTACCTACTCGTAGCCCAGGGATCCTTGTACCCTGGAGACGTGGGGTGTCAATTTCTGTGGAGTACACGAAAACAACAGTGTAAAAGGAAATTTACTAAAAGGGCCTGACCAGGAGAAAAGAGACGTTAAAAGTGTCCAGGGTGAGACAAGGGTCCTGCATTCTAAACCTCAACGGCCGCGTTGTCCACGTCGGGACGAAAGATTCTTCGCGTGGTACGCTCGGGGGCCCGAGGAGGTCGAAGGACCAAGGACTCAGGCAGGTGAGGTCCTTACACCTCGCATAAATCAGACTCCGGTAAAATGGAACGGGGCCCGTCTTACCGTAGACTCCCCCCTGACACCCATTCGTAAATTTTCCACGCTGGACAATAAGCCCTGATGCGATGAGATCCTCGACCCGTCATTTCTAAGCTGACTATACTGCGCTTTGTAACTGATACCCGGACGCTTTGAATGCACCTGTTGTCCGGGGATAGAAAACTTAGAGGAAACGTCTGAGAAAATTTTACTTTCTTTCCGACTTTCTTTGACACTGACAATTCGTCTCTCCAGGAAAATCCTTTGAATATTTCTTACCTACTTTGCAATATCGGCAAAATTAGACGTATTCTTCTTTATCTTTGTATATTACGTGGAATTGCTTTACTCGATGGTTTTCGAACCGACTGTACCTATTTAATTTTGCCCGAGGACAGTCACTGCTATTAATGCACTCGCTACGCATAATTAAATGGTAGACTCCAAAGAGAATTGTTCCTGTTACTTTGCTCGGGCGTTTCGCAACGTTACCGACCGTGGTAAATAATATTCGAGTAGTAATCGGAGACTTTGTAAGATACAAAAAGTCCCTAGAAATGATAGCGTGCTTGTACGGAGTTTGAAAAATAATTAAAAACCCTAATAGAAATTTATTATGACATAAGTTCCTTCGCGTTCTACTTGCTTCCCCTATGCTCCAGTGTTATCTAGTTTGATAACAAAAATTTTATATACCCACCCGTAACACGATATAGATAATAAATTTGAATTTAAATGACATTATTCCATCGAGGAGATACTTATTTTACGTCAGACTGTATCTTCGTGGTACAGTCAAGATAACCTTTTAAATTCCAAAAATAATCAGAGACGTATCCAAAATTAATGTGGCTACACGAAAACCGGAAGCTGTCACGATTCTTTTATTTTGTGAGCTTAAATACCATTATTTATGTACAGTTATAAGATTTATTCTGAGCAGATATAGAGGATCGCGAAAATTTTTTTTTTTTCAAAATATTCACTTTGCGTTCCAACAACCGTAGCTGGACGGTCGATAAATTCCTTAGGCAAGTCGTCAGCCACCTTTCGTATCTGCAATTAAGGGGTTGCAGTTCGGAACCCGGAGAACGGGAATCCTAAGGAACCTGAAAGCCATTGTAGTTGGCAAAGGGATGGGAGTAGCTCTTAACGTTCTGTGTACCTGTAAACGGGCTCGCAACCTGTTCCTATTCGTAAATTTTCCTTACGGACAAAGTACCATGACAAGATGATACCGGTGCACCCTGCTGGGTGGATGGCTGGTCGGTACCAAGCTTTGAAATCGATACCCAGGTTAGCCGGGACTTGTGAAACTTTTATACAGTGCGATGGACACCTGTTGCGCGGAGTAAGAAAAAACTGAAATTTTCAACTTATCAGTATACTTCGTAGTATGGCGATAAGGAGAAATATAAATAAAATAGATTTGACCTTTGACCTAAATAAAATTTCAAAATTGCCCCACAAAAAATTAAATTACCACAGTCAAGAGTGACACTTGACAAGATATCCAGTGCGAAGATTTTTATAAATAAATAAGCGGTCAAATTATTAAATCAGAATTTTACGATAAAAAATATTTTTTGGAACAAAATTTCTTTTTTTTTCAAAAATGCCGACGATGCAGGGTTCATGTTTATAGGAATTGAAGACGAACCCTGTATAGGCTGTCTGAGTTTTGGTCCAGTCACAAGGTGATCCGTGCAAGGAAGAGGCTGGGAGGAAGATATAGAGGAATTAAGAAAAAAAAGATGCTACAAAAGGAGAAACAAGGAGATGAGGTGGGACGAGTCCAATGAGGTGGATGATGTCGAGGATGGGGATAGGTATGGTAATGAGGGCGAAGGGATGGGATGGAGATGATGGCACGTTTGGTCCAGGTTGCCGATGGCGATGCAAGTCGAGAAATAAAGGCAATGAATGATGCAGCGGCAGGTGCGCCGCTTGTGCTCTGCCTGCGGATGAGCAATGCTGGTCCCAGGCTCCGTCGAGCGCACCTGTAAACCCTGTAACACTTGGACGGCAAACTCCTGGACTTTGTGTGTCTACAGGTAGATAGATACGGATAGGTTAGGCTGGTTAGGATAGGTTAGGTTAGGTTAGGTTGCGCACCTAACTTTCGCTTCCCGTCGCATCTCCTCGTTATTCCCGTTTTCTCGGATGCCAAGCCACCCTTTTACATAAATTACGACAATGCCTTGACTGATTTACTGCGGACTGACCTGTACTTGAGCAATGCACGTATATGGGTCCAGGCACTGTGTTATGCGGAGACGTTGCATTGATTGTGGCTGGTGACGTCACTGATTGGATGATCCTTTACCTTATCAGGATCAAGTGCTTAATTACGAAATTCAACGAACTTAGATTCGAGATTGAGAAAATTTTAGGGGATGATGACGAATGATTTTTTTTTATTTTTGAAAAATTTGGTTGGGTTATTTTTTTTTTTTTTTTTTATTATCGTACGACTTTCTTGACTTTCACGTTATAAATTGCAACCTCGATAACTTGAGAAAGCGGACCAATCGATGGTATGTATATAGTGATCGGTGGTAATGATTTTTTTGGGGTATTGTGGGAACTGTGGATTATATGAAGTTACGTGGTAACCGTCGGCAGTCTTTTCTGACTTTACTGGAAATTCCAAAGGGAATTTTTCCTCGCAGTCCAAATTGCCTTTTTCTTATTCCTCTTCTTCCTCTACTTCTTCAGGCCGATTTAAGTCCCCTAGGAACACCTGACGGAGATGCGCTAAGCTCACGGATTGCGACCTCGTCACGTAGCGTTAAATTGGCGCTGGTTTCGTCCAGGTGCCAGGTGTCCTATTCGTGACTCACGATGGAAACGTAAATTGAGATTTAGCCACGTTCTTGCACAAATAAATTTTTCTGCCTTCCTTTTATTCTCCATTAAAATCTACAGCCTGGTAATAACATTCACACTATACCTATATACACACTCCCGACTGGTACTTTTCAACATTACAGAAACAGCCCGGAACCTCCACGTCGCGTCTACCCAAAAATGCACAAAGGTCCAAACCAGCCATGAAAAGTCAAGAGCACGTTTCCAAAATTTTGCACAGTGAGAAAAAAATCCTATTTCCTATGTACATGAACAAAGGTAATTTTTTCAAAAAAAAAAAAATGTAACTAGTAAAACCGTGGGAAAATTTTTTTTTTCCAAAACTCAAAATCGTCGTGGCCTCCATTAATCATTTTTCCCAGATTTTCGTAAAATCCTAAACGCAACCTGTTTCTGCGATTTCAGGTCTGATTAGTCCCCCATTGCAGCTGCATAGTTTTGCGGTTTGGTCTCGGACGGAGGATGACCTGTTGTGGTATCAGGTTAGGTAACCTAACGCGTTGATTAGTATCTGGCTTAGAAGACAGTAAAGTTTAGATGAGCCAGACGTTTTTTTACGCCGTTTGTATATACGTATATATAGGTATATACAGGGGGCAGGTTGCGCAATCTATACATATATAAAGACTAGGGAGAATACGTTGTATAGGAATAGTAGGAAATAGGATGGTTTTTAGGTTGGTAATAGAATGGTACGAAGGGACAGACACAGGTGTGTCGATCCCGATACCTTTAGGCGCCAGGACTCAGCGGGCAGCCACTGGCCTTTTGGTTCTCCAGGATCTACCAGCATCTACCAGCCGAGAAAGACCTTAACCTCGAGGATCAGGTGAATGCCGACACGACACCATGGAGCCGCCATCCGCTTAGGGTTCATCCCGAATACAGATGGCTAGACTATTGGGGAAGATTTCCTAGAGAAGGGGAATGGCTGGGGTCCAGGTGCCCCCAAAACGCTTCTTTACGGTTTAGCTTTGACGCTTTGGGTTTCCCTTTTTTCTTTTTAATACCATTTTAAAAGAACGCCTGAGAAATTAATCTGGCACCTTTAGCTTTTTTTTTATTCGGCACAAATTCTTTTTTTTTTTCACTGAATTTTACTTGAAATTTTGTTTTATCGGATCGAGCGGGTATGGATTTTTTTTTTCTGATAAAATTTTCACTTTTCTACCTTACTTCCCACGGTCAGTTCCTGATGCCCTCTTGGTCCTAGGTACCGGACGCTTTGGATACTTGGTAAAATTTCCTTCCGAATTCCACGGATAATCCCGTGACTGTAATTATGCAGCACGGAGAGTCGCGTGACCACGAGAATGGTCAGTCACCGGGAACATCGTCTGGGAACGGCGAGCCGGAAACCTGTCCCTGAATAATTTCCCAAAAATTATGCGGCCACGCGCTTGTGCCATTTCGTACAAGGAATATGCAAGGCTGCTGCACCTCATACGTGTGACAGGTTCAACTTGGGCCCTTTACGACGCACCTGAAAGGCCCAAAGTTACCCAGTCGAAATGGCAGGTGAGACTCGGTTTAAATGCAACGCCCTGAAGGTGACTGCCGTCACCAGCTATTCCGGTTCTCACCAAACAGAAAGAGAAAAAAAATATGTAGATAGAAAAAAATTTTTTTTTAGAAGAATTTCGAAAATTTCATAATTTACCCCAAAAAAATTTTTTCCCGTATCCGGATCCCTGTGGTTCGCCAATTATTTCTGTTTCTTCAAATTCTCTTGTTTCTCACGATAATACCTATTCTCTATCTCTCTTTTCTATATATATATATATACACGTATGTAGGTACCTCAAAAACCGGTAAAATCTTTTCGAGAATCTCAACGGATTCGTTCTCGAAATCAATTTGGTAGTTAGTTAACGAGCGAGCATTTATTTCACCGGGATTTTCTCAGGCCCCCCCACCTCTCTTCACCAAATTTTTGGGCCCGTGACGTGCATGGTTATAGGTATACCCGGGTCTCTTCAAAGGGTGTAAACTTTCTTGATGAGACTATAGGGGGCCCGAGGGGGGTGACGTGTGGTTGTATAGAAATTTACGAAATTATTTACCAAGTCGAGAGAACCTGAAGCACCTAGATATGTCCCACGATATGTGGGTATCGCAGCACTACGAGTGGACCACTCAGACTCACTCGAGCATATAAAGCTGCCGTTCTGTTCACATAGCACTAGGGACGATCTCGTCCTATTCGTTAGACAAGACCCAAAAAGCCGGGGCCTTGTGTACTTCACTGCTGAGTATGTCGGTAAACAGGCCAAACAGACTTCCGTAAGACGAACTGACCAGAAACGTGTGTCTTTCCCACGACTCACCCACGCGACGTGACAATAGACGATTTTTCGAAAAATCGGATGAATATAAGAAAAATTCAAATTTTTCGAAAAATCTCGAATAAGCGGTAAGTAGACTTTTGACAGTGACGCACGTGTTTTTGTTGTTGGGGAATAATTTTGAAAATTTTTTTTTGAAAATATTCCAATTAGAACACGTGCAGACGATATTTAAGGGCTGAGATAAGTTTCGTGTGACTGGCGAACCTAGAGAATTCGGCAAAATTCACTCCTAGACCAGTTTTTGCGTGTGGAGCAAAATCGCCAATCGGAAGAGAGGATCGATTTCGGGGCAGGTTTCAAGAGCGCCTTTACCCCGAAACGGCATTTGTGATTGCTTCGGAATTCGAAACGCACGTGCGTGCGGTTGCCGCTGTATAGGCCCTAACATTAAAAGTTTATAGTAGTAATTTGTATCCCTCCAGGCAACCGGCTAAGCCACGGCTCCCACGCCTGCTTGCAGTTATGTGATAATGGATCCATGCGGGAGCACGGATTCCCTCGATCTATATATATATATATATATATATATAATTTTCATTTTCGTACTTTCAACGTACTCAAAAAAATTGTTGATACCAAGCTCACGAAAATTTTTTTATAGCAAGGTACGAGCTTGGCGTTGAAAATTTTAGGTGCAAATTTGAAATTTTTTTTTATTCAAATTTCCCGCTTTTTATTCATACCATCGTGTCGTTTACTCGTTACGGTATATATGCGACTCCCACAGGTGCGTGGGCGATTTCGAAAAACTCTTTTCAGACTCACTCCCAACCACCTTTCAATGTCTGACTTTTCTCAAATAATCTAAAGGCAAAATCTCGAATTTATATTAGGCATTAGTAACACAAAAGACGACGCCTCGGCTTCTTCAGCTGTTGCCTTGCTCGCTGGGCTTAGTATACGGAAACGTGAGGGGAACGAAGCAAGGAAGGAAACACCTGCGCGCGCACCACAGCGCTAATTAGACGAGGAAATAGCACACGTGTTAAGAATTTACTTTTCAATTCCTTTATAAATCTTTGACCACCTTGATATAGGGGAAAAAAAAAAAATTTTATGAAATATTATAAATTTTGAAAAAAAATTTTTTGCACTTATAAGATTACTGAAAAAAAAAAATAAAATAAAAATAATGTAAAAGTGACAGGTAGTATCCACTAAAATATTTTAATGACTTCTTCGCTCGATATTTCGTCACGTTCAAAACGAAACCAGCTGCGGACTTGTGCGCATGCGCGGGCAGATACCGATATTTCGCTAAAATACGAAAACAGGTATTTTCTCCTCATTGAATTTTATCACCGCTCTTAACAGTGAATTATTACCCGACTCTTTTGCAACCGAGAGATTTGTGTCTTGAGACAAAAATGACAGTCCGAAATTTCGTTACGTCACGATTAATCGAATGTTCGATCAGCGTGTAAATTTAGGTTAGGAATTAATAAAATCGTCTGTGCGTCTACTAATTACTCGTAGTAATTATACGACGTGTGCCCGTACGTGCTCGCGTGTGTTACACGCATATTCGAATAACGAGGCTCTCTCGAGTTAATTGCTGGGCCAATTTCCTGCCATGGATTTCCGAAAGCTATGGGGTTTCGTTACGGGAACTGAAACGGCAATACCTACCAATGGCAATGGGAATTCTAGTAATGGGAGAAGCGTCTGAAAGATCTCGAGCATGTCCGTGGTAATCGGCAGTGAAATGCCGACTAAGAGGAGGCCCAAATAGTCTGAATGGGGTCCGGGGCATTGGGCCAGAGCTAAACTACTGGGATGGGCCGCACCTTATTTAAGTCTAGTAATACCCATGTGTTTCCGAAGCACGTGTTAAAAAGTCCCTTGGGTGTTTTTTTTTTTTTTTTTTTTTTTTTTTTTTTTTTTTTTTTTTTTTTTTTTTTTTTTTTTTTTTTTTTTTTTTTTTTTTTTTTTTTTTTTTTTTTTTTTTTTTTTTTTTTTTTTTTTTTTCAAAAATTTGCCAAACCAATAGGGAGCGAACGAGATGCGACGCGAGTAAAAAAAAGTTTTTTTCGAAAACCATATGTTTCGAAATTGGAAAAATATGTATTCCTAAAATCGTCATCTGTCGCTGACAGGAAGAAGCCTAATCGATGCCAATCAATGTCGTACACTCTGTTCGATAAGTATCGCACGTGTTGATATTGTAATTTAATACCATATCAATATGATCGGAAGATCGATCCCTTAAATCAATAGATAATTTTTTTTAAATTGTGGTATGCGGTTTGTGTACGTACACCTTGTAAGGTATAATGTAAACTTTCGGAATAATTTGTGGAAAAAAAAATTGATTTTAAATGCAATTGTTTTTATCGCCAAATTCCAATCAAACGCTTGAATCTCCGTCGAATAAGTCTTACGGAATTTTTGGGAGGTTGGTCACTTTAACACTGTCGTCCTTGTGCGGTGCAGACCAACTCGAACTAAAAACACGTGGAATCCTCGGGACACGCTTCGCGATTAATATTCAAGGGAGCGGCCCGTCGCGAACCGGCCATATTTTATTTGGCTTGGCCGCAGAACGAAACCGACGAAACGATTTAATTTCGAGCGAACGACTGCGGAATTAATGCGGCCACTTGCCAATTCGCTGCTCGAGATGTATTTCTATCGACGCGATTTTCAGTTACGTCAACGACGCGGTTGCCATGGAAATGCAATTTTTGCAAAAATTCATAAGCACCGAATAAAGGTGGTAATAATAAATTTTGTAAAAAAATCATTTTTTTTAACATCATTTTCAATTTTACATAATTTGTCACGTATGTCGATTTTTTCAAAAAATTTAAAAAATCCAAAAAATATTTGCGACATATCCTGTTAAAAAAATTTTTATAACCTACTTTTACTCGTAATACACATAGCGATTTTTACCTCGGCGACACGTCGCCCTGTATCACGTTGCTTGGGAACCAGCCCTATCGTTATCAGAACCCAACTTTCTACCTTATCTAATTAGACGCTCCTGGCAATGGGTTACTTCCCAGCTCTAAAACGACCCATTACAAATTACGCTATCGGTGGTCGGAATGGACATAACCCATTGCACAAAAATCTATCAAAATTTTTTTTTAATCTCAAAATCACGTTATCCCATCCCTGCCAAATTTATGCACGATTCCCAAAACTCGAGCTTGTTAAATCGTAAATGGGAGAAAAAAAATAGAATGGAGGTAAACAAGCGGAATCCTCTGGAGTGTCTTTCACGGGTCCGGGTTTATCGCGACTGACAAAAAGCGGGTTGGTTCTCTGGCTTTAATTCTCAGGCAGATAGCATATCGTTATTTCGAGGAGAAAAGAATTAGGGGGAGAGAGAGAGAGAGAGAAAGAGATAGAGGGAGGGTGAAAAAAGGGGGATTCACTCTGCATTCACCCTTATGGCACCGTAATTGAAACAGCACGTGTCTCCTGGCACAGAGGGCGAACTAATGGCACCATTGCGTTATCAGACACGTCATGGGTACTGAGGGTACTAGTATACAGACACAGAGGCTATCAGGAATACGAAAAGGGAAAATTCCCTATAGCATGAAAAACATATACTGCGGGTAGTATAAAGTCGATATTGGTCTGTTGAAAAAAAAAAATTTTGTACTTCAACCATATAAAATCTTGAATCAAAATTCCAAAATTTTTACTCTCACAGACTTAGAAAATTATAAATTTTTTTTTTAATTTTCAAATATTACACACGGCTCTTTCTTCAGCTCAATCGTACCATTGTTCGTAATGAAAATCGAACCGATCAATTATTCCCATCTGGCACATTCACCAGGAGCCGAATCCGTATAGCCAACTGTTTTACAAAAGGCAATCTCGTTTAATATGTCGAAAGGTAACAGGCTGCGCGTGTTAGGTGGAATTGGGGGATTTGTATTTAGGAAGAGTGGCATTTGGCAGGCTTGCTTCCGCCACCCGTGTCATATATAGATTCACAGTACCCGTAGTATACGTTACGTAAGCTTATACGGTCATATGCGTACGTGCGTATACGAGTACTCAGAGAGCAGCAGCCGGAGGCATATGGCGTTTTAATAATTGAAGCTGACACAGGCGCAGATGTGGCCTTAGTTGTGCGGTGCTGCTATCAAATATTTAGAGATTATGAACTATACCGTGTACATCATATTGTAGGTTATGTAACGGTCCACCTGAAAAATCTGTCCATATACAAATTTTGGCAGATTTTTATTTTTATGTAAAAAAAAAATTTTTTGTCTTCACAATCCCAGATCGAGTACCAGTATCAAAGTAGAGATTATGACTGATTAATAATTTTGTAAAATTTTGGTAAAAAAAAAAATTTTCAAAATAATCCAAAATTTTGAAAAAGTACCAAGACTTTGGTATTATCCGGTTTCACGTGTGTGGACACGTGCTACCCCCCGAGGGTAAACTTGAATATTTCCTTAGTAAACATACCTAGACCAAGGGTGATTACTTCATAGGGTTTCAGGAAGGATACGGAAATAGGTATGGGGATGGAAATAGGCACGAGGATTGTTATAGAACGTGAATGAGGGAATGTGACTGAGTATAGGAAGTGGACGTAGTAAAAAGGAACTAGGAATAAGTTACCCTTGTAGAATAATAAAGTCGAGGCATCCGTCTTGAATGGCGTAAGGTATGCCATACGTCTTAATCCAATCGGTCGAGAAATTCCAGCCAGGTGTTACAAGCGCAGTTGATACCCGTAACGAAACTCTTTTCAGCGGCAGAAGTGAGTTAGGGGTTGAAAGGAGGAAAAAAAAATGTTTCAAATAAACCGAAGATCGATCTTCACTGAACTTTTTACTGCGGCCAATCTAAGGATCAGATAAGAAGTATAACCATAAATTATACGGAAGCTCGAAAATTCATATTAGAAACCGTTTTGCCACGTCGATCGGTTAAAAGAAAGACGCCGATCGGTCCACAAATCAAGCTCCAACCCCTTTCTCTGTAATTTCGTCCGACACCCATCGGGAGTAACGACTGGCGATCGGATCGGCAAATAAATAAGTTTGTGCGTCCATTGAAATACATTAATGCATTCAGCCGCCGGCAGGTGCGCTCGCTGACAAATCGCAAGGCACGATGGGAAGTGGACGATCAGTGGCGGGAAAATTTAAATGGACAAATAGATCGCACATTGATTCTAAAATCTATTGTTCTAGACTAGATCAATTAAGCCATTATTATTATTATTATTCGATACCCAAAAGTGACACTTCTGTCATTTTGACTTAATTTCATGGCATTTACATTCCGCCATACCCGTCAAGTGTACCCAAGCCTTTATGGGACTTTAGAAGCCAAAGCAGAAACAACATGGCGGCGGATAGTAATGCCGATGTCAAGCGCAGAGAGCAGGAGGATTAGCTGATTGGCGTCGACGAGGCCATCTGCTGTGCACCCTCGACCCTCCGGCGCGGATTAGACCACAGCGTATCTTTCACATGCCATCCGCACGGACAGCTCCCTGGAAGCTAACCAGGAGGTGGCGTATAGTTATATATACATATATATATATATATATATATATATATATATATATATATATACACACACACACACGAAATACAGTATGGTAGGACGAGAAGACCGGGAAATTCAGTAGCCAGGACGAGAAAGCACTCGAACGATGAAGACAGCTGACGCAATCAGACTTATTACTCCCTGGGGAGTGCGGGTGGAAAAGGTGGAGTATATCCCGGTCCTCCCTTCCCATTCAGCCGCAGAATCATGGAAAGGGCGTGAACCGTCTTTTCCCCTGGGAGGAAGAACTGGTCGCGGACCTTTTCACCCTGTGACGATACCATCCGGAGACCTTCGGGGATGGATATCCTGAAGGACAATTTTAAATTGCCCGGCGTACGCAGCAGTATCCTCGGGATCGGCTGAAAGGTAGAAAGAACATAGAACCTTTGAAAAGTGCCCTCAGATAAACTTATCTATGTTTTCGTAAACCTCTCGAGTAACCTTCGTCCTGTATTATCAGCGTATCCCTTATGGGTCATTTATACGTATATGGGTTTGTTCTATAAACGTAAAACGCCTGATAATTCTTTGACGATTCAATGGCCGTTCGTTCCTTCGACTGAGAAATGATATTTCAATGGGTTCGTGAGGAGTGGGGAAAATATGGAATTTTTGGGAAATACCGGTGACCCACTGGTCGGCACGGTTAATTCTTGAATGGGGATTTTCGGGGTTTTGGATTTAGTACCCATCCGTCGGTGAACGGCCAAGCGAACGTGGAGGATCCGAGGAGCACAGTCAGTGCCTTTGGGAATTTCCTCGCTGGGCTTTAGGACATCTGGCCGACACGCACTGAAAGTTCGCTGATGCTTCCTCGTAGTTCCAATAGCCATCACCGCGCCCCTATCTCCGCATATGTTTACCAGATACCACGTTGCGCGGGTCCTGCCGGAACGTGCGGGGAACCCCCGGGGCCGAACAGAAGGGGGCTTCCCCATATTACTTCGACCAAACGTTATTTCACTATATTGACATTCAGCCTTCTTTCCATGTGCTAAGCAGGCGACATTGCGTAAATCCATATAACATGGCATTTTATATATATATATATATATATATATGTATACTCCATTAAAATATGTTTACCCTATTGCGCACTCGTTTTTCCTAAAAATAAAACCGGTTGCCCGTGAATAATAAACGTTGAAAAATTTTTTTAACCTCAAAATTTTTTTTGGAAAATAAGCAAATCTTCAGTTTCAAAATTTTTTTTTAAAAATACGTAATTGCATTTTTCATTATACTAATTTAACCTGAACCCCCCCCCCCCCCCCCCC
>NW_014334032.1:43103-57501 GCF_000341935.2 Cephus cinctus | reverse complement strand
CCCCGATGCTTACCGAACGCCCCGTAACTATTACGCGCATAAAAGTCCTTAAACGCCTTTCTAATGTAAAAGCACGTGTCACAGTCAGTCCCAAAATTGACATGACCTGGCAGTACAGAAGGGAGGGTGCACCACGTGTCCCAATAGAATAACCCGGGGTGAATGTACGCCCCGTTATATTATACCACCGTAAATATAGAACGCCACCCTGCTACGGGCTTCGGCCATAAGGTGACGCTATACGGGTTTTACTATAAGACGGAACAAGCCTGACTAAAGTCTGTTCTGCTTTTTTATTATCGCCTTGGCGACTGCTCGATCTGTCAGAGATATCTCTTTAATTAGACACATAAAAAGATAGGAAGGCTCCAAAATGTCTGGGAACAAGAATCTATACCTCATATAAAAAAAAATTATTTAAATTATTACAAAATTAAAAAAGTTTTATCGATATCCCCGTATACATACATACGTATGTACACGGTACCTGCATATGACGTATACCTCAGCCAATGCAGGCTGACTCAACGTACATCCCTAAGTGAATCCCTGATACTGCCTGACGCTGCCTGACGCTGTCTGACGCGAACAACTGTCTCGAGGTTAAAGCTCCACTTGTCTTAGCTCAAGATTAGTTGACGTAGGTTCGAAAAAAAGAAAAAAGAATTTGATGGGTTCAAAGAGAGATGGGACTATACACGTGATACACCCTCGCCCTTGCATAAGGCCAGTGCATATGACCCGATGATTTTTTGTTACCAAATCGTTCCTGTACCGAAACACGTGTTTAACGTTACGTACGAAAGTATTTACCACCGTGTATGTAGAACAGCTGATACTGAAATTGAGAATCTGGAAGGAATATGACGTGTGCTTAGTCTCATCGGAAAGCGTATGGCGCGTAAGGCGATAGAATTTGTATCTGATATTTTCTTGTGAACGGAGCCTTACCTCCGTGGTAAGAACGGAACTTTTCAGAAGTCAGGCACGACGTGTCATTTTCCGCGCGTAAATATTGCTCCGTCGATAATCTTCGACTGTATCTATATGCGCGACCCAGGCAGTTCGTTGTTTGTACTGTGCATTATCGTTTTTCCCTACTGCCACGTTATCAGCTGGGAAAAACTTTCCAATTAACCAGAAACCAAATACGGCCCACTTGGTCTGTTCCAGATGGTCGACAGAAGTGTCCTTGGCTTGGGTCACTGTCCACGTGAATTCTCATTGTCCAACGTTGCCTGTGTAGAATTTCGTTTCTTCACGTTGGTATACTGTCCTGAAATGACATAAAGACAATATATATGACTGGTGAGTAATTTTTTCAGTAATAAAATGTACGCTGTGTATTTTCATTTTTTTTTTCATGCATTTTCTTGTTATTTCATAGGGAAATTTTTGTTATGGGTTTTTTTCTTTTTTAATTTTGAACAGAGCCAATTACACTGTTGGTTCTAGGAACAAAATTTTTAGGTTATCTCGAACAATGTATTATCAGGTAGACAAGTATGCTGTATGTAAGAACGAAAAATAAATTACTAGTTGCCAGCTAATTAGTTGTCACTGTCTCGGGACGATCTTATCGTCGTTAACGAGAACCCAAAATAAAGTAAAAACCAAAAATTCGGATTTCCGGTTGGAAATATTTGAAAATTGAAACTGCGTAATACGGCCTTGAATAAATGATTTTTTAAATTTATTTTTGGATATAGAAATTCCAAAGTATTTCGAAATTTCATTGAAATTCCTAGAATTCCGTTTTTTTTTTCAAATTTCTTTTTTCCCTCGGATCTATACTTGTTATCCCGTAGAGAGTCGAATCCAGTCGGATTCACGATTTTCGATGACTATCCGTTTGCCTTTGTTTTCACGTCAAATATTAGCGTTCAACGTATATACATAAACCATCCGAGACAGCTATGCCCACCTTGGTCGCGTTCCTTCGTGACGGACAGAAGAAACGTAGAAGACGAGCAAACAGTCCCGAACACGTCATATACCCCCCGGCTTATTTCCATTATGGAAGATTTTGCCCTTTCCGGTAAACAACTGTTAGCAGGCGAGTGTTAATACTCGAATTCCCATATGGGTATTGTAATTATATAACATCGTAGATACAAGTTCGTCGTTGGGCTGTTTTGGAGACGGTTTCATTAACGTATTGGCTATTTTGAGGTCTGTCCTCGAAGAATTTTCAGCGCAACGGCTGTTTTGAGACACGAAGCAAGATATAAAATTCATAGTACATTTTTTCAACGCGAGACCTCAAACTATACGATCGACAAGTTTATATATGTATATATATGACAATATTTGTAAATGCAATTCACGTTAATCAAATTTTCATTTCTCGTTGATCCTAACTCGTGACTAATTCGATGCTCGTTGTTTGCCAAAATCTCATGACCTCGTGTTATCTCTTTTCTTAACTCTTTCTCTCTCTCGCTCTCTCTCTCTCTCTCTTTGACAAGTTTCAAATATTGACCGTAGTTTTCCGCTTCGTCGATTCATTAACGCCATATGCTTTGCTGGGTTCAATAATTCCATGTCGTATCCACGTATATTACAAGATGCGAATTTAGCGATGAGATGAATTTCGCGAGATCTCTCTCGGAGATGTATACAATAATCAAATAAATTTTTTAAAATTCGCTACAGTCCCAGAAATTCGATTCTACAGAGATCGACGAGACCAGATAAACCGTTATCAACGAAACCGCGAATTAACGACGTTAATAAATTACAGATAAAAAAAAACATATTTAGATACGATTAAAATAAGATTTTTGCCAGTTGCAAAAAAAAAAATCCCTATAACCTGTGCACATATGTAGTAAAACGCTTAAACGTAATGAGAGACCATAAAAGTTAGCCAGCCGTGAGTATACTCATATATATATATACACACATTATCCAGATATGCACGTAAATATATGTACGCGTGCTTAAAGTCGGCTCGGCAGTTAATTATCTGGTGGATCGTAGAGCCCATAAAACGTATCACGAATTCATAAGGTTAATTGCTTATTTGTAATGCGCGCCACTTTTGTTACTCGCCGCGCGCGCGATCTGGCGGCCGCCAGGTGAAACTGGCTTCCATATCGTCTAAGCGCAAATCGACGGTATTATACATCGTTATTATGGACTGACCTTCCCAGTGCCGGGATTCCTCTAGGTATGTTGCTGGATCGTGACGGAATGCTAATGAGGACAATAGGCTGAGTTCGCTAACGATGACGACGAGAACAGCGAGGATGAAGGAACATTAACGATCATAAGGGTAAGCCTTTAGCCACTCCCGACGGACGATGCACTTTAACCTTAAAGGTTATGAAAACTTGGTGACTTCGTTTGGAAATCACTAGGGTGCCTTTTGAATAGGTATAAAATTCCCCAGGGGTAGGTAGGGCTCGTGTCGGTAACGTTGAAATCTGCATATATAATTTATTTATTTTTAACCTCAATTTTCTTTTTTTTTTACCTACCGAGGGGGTTGCCTATCTCTCGTATCGTGAACACAGGAGGAGCGAAGTGAACGCGAGTCAAAAAAACACGTGGAATGCAGCCAAGCCAACTGGCTCTGTTCGGTAACAGGGATTCCTTTCATCTCGTGGGGTTTCTACTTTGTGGAGTGGAGAGCTGGGGTGGGACGGAGAAAAAAATAGGGGAAAAAGAAGAAACGACTGACGACCCCATGATGCCCCGTGACAGGCTGCTTCCACGGAGTCTCACCGTCCTATCGCCAACTCCAGAGAAATCTTCGGGCTGCCTGTATTGTTTCAGCTGCTTCGAGAGGAGTCTCTCCTCTTCGGGGATTTAACGTGGGGATTGGATATGGGTCTTTGGCATGGTGTAAGACCTCTTGTGGGGTATGGTCTTGACTACCAATTTTTTTTTTGCTTCTTGGTACAGTTCGATCTTTCTTATTGATATAGGAGAAAAAAAGTCCCTAGGAATTTAGATGCCCTTAGGTGCTGATACTGGAAAAAATTTTTTTACTGAATCGAGGTGAAATGAATTTTTTTTTTTAACAAAATTTCGGTTATGATATATATGACAGATTAATTAGGGTTGATAAAGATAATACGTTTTCTAAAAATTTTCCAAAAAAATATCGTCAATTTATTTAATTATTTTTCTTAAAATAAAATCATAAGTCACCATGTAGATTTATTTTTTTAATTTATTCCAAATCGAATTATACCTTATTCCAGTTTGTAACTTTATAACGTGATTTGAATTGGTTAGGCTGAAAAGTCCAATACAAATCGACAGGCAGTCAGCCATATATCCAATGTATGCATGCAGGTTGTCCAGCCATCCAGACGCCGTGCGGAATAATAATCATTAATGGCGTGTTCGCAATGTAATGACTGTTTGATGTCTCCCCCTGGTATAATAATAATATTACTGGCGACACGACGAAACGATATGGAATCCGCGTGCGTAATAGGAGGCGTAAAGCTCCGTGAGAATTTTATATATAATTTAACCTTCCACTGTAATTCGAATATATTGCAATAGCGATTGGTAAGCATGATTAGAATTTTTTTTAAGACTCCAAAGAAATATGGAATCCAAATTTCAGGAAGATACGATCCAACGAAATTTTTCAAAATCTTCGACCAGCTGATTTTTTTTTTAATTTCCCAAATATATATAAATCCTTTAGCTTCCCTTCTTACACAAATACTCCAACCTTCTAATAATACTACCGAGTTCACAGTCGGAAACGGAAGTCAGCTGACAGCTGGTTCCCGCGGCAAAACTCTGAAGTTACGAACAGCCAGTTAGCCGGCAGCACGTGATTTACGTTAACAGTGAGCACGCGACCGCAACTTAAAGTTTCCCCCCCGATTCTCATGTAAATGACCCAAAAAAAAGAGTGAACGAGAAAAATAAAATTTTCCAAAAATTCCAAAATCAAAATTCCAAAAATAACGTATCCAACAAGTGGAAGACCCGGTGAAGAAAAATGTATCCACTTAAGAAAAAATCATATCGTCCGACCCACGTTGCCCAAAATTTCGTTTTTCTGTCTGTTCCCATGAAAAACTAGACCGAAAAAAAAAAACAAAAAAAAAATTAGCGCACTTGAAACTGGCTCCAAAATTTTCGAGCAAACCATACCAATTTCGCCCGTGGTAACGTCTAGTGTCTAGACTGATGCACTTATGGCAATTTGTAACCCATAGCGAGAACTTGAGTATACCGGGTGTGTCTCTACTCGAGTATCCCGACCGCAGTAAACGGTAGATTATCGCAGACTATAAGAAGCGTACGACTGCGCGAGGTCTAAGTTGCTCAGGGTGGTCCGTCCGGTCGCCAAGTAAATGACTGAAGCAACTCCAGAAATTGGTTCAAGAGGTTCAAGAGAAAGAAAAAAAAGAAAGTAAGACACTTTCTTTCTCACTCTGAGTAAAAGTACCCACCTTTACTTTACAGGGTTAAGTAACCACTTTCCCAAGGGTCAAATTACTTGAGACAGTAGGGTACCTAACCTAACCTAACCTAACTCAAGCTCTAGGTACGTCGCCGCAGGAATGAAGATTCACATTGGTCCACTGAATATTCAGAAGCTTCAGGGCAAAATGTATAGGGCTCATGGCGGATGGGCATTTGGCTTCTATATTTAAAGTAAGGTCACTGTGTTATACATACGTATATACATTGCATTATACTATACCAAAATGTATCATACTATACCTATATCTACCTGACTCACTCGGTATACAGACTCGTACATACTTTTCCAAGATAGTGTACTTGCTTATGCACGCATTCACGTCTCCCTCGTTCTCTAACATTCATCCTTGTGCTTTAAAGATAAAGTAGCATAATGATACCGGCCAAGATATCCAAGAGAGGAGTTGTGCTTGGTTCGCCGTGTATACGTAACTTATCCCTTAACGAACCATAGAGCTTTATCTTCATCTCTCGATTACGTTAATCTCGTTGGGTCTCTTCTCTTTTTTTTTTTTAATCAAGATAACCATATAGATATATAATACATAGCAAAATTAAATGGGTGTATTTTTGGGGTTGGTGAAAATTTTTCTTTTTTTTTTTGAAAAATTTCATTAAATTTTTCCCATCAGAATACATTCTTGGAAAATTCTTTCATTCTTGGAAAATGTATTTTTGTGTATATCATTGCCACAAAAGTTTTAGAAATGCGATAAATTTGGGTAAAAAATTTTTGGTTATCTTGAATTTTCATATGGCGAACCACGGGTTATTCTTATTTGTTGGTACTTCGGATTAGTTAGTTCAAGAGAGATAAGTAATATGGACGTGCCTTAAATTTTGAGGGCGCAGGTGTCGCGCATTCCTTCCTTATACAACACACTGCATGCTGACAAGACGTCGGTTCGACTCGGGACTCTGGTTTCTTTTTTTTTCTTTTCTCTTCTCTCGTCTTCTTACTCCTCTTCTTTCGCAGGAATAGCCGACGATAAACAGTCTCTGGCCTCCGGGGAATATTCCAGCCCTCGTACAAACACAGCCTGGTTCCTTTCTGATGAGACCGATCCGGGACCTGTTCGACACCAGAACAACACGGGGACTATATAGATATGACAGTGTTTTCTCGATATAATTTGTATTAGTAATTTTCTCAAAATTTTTTTTTTCATTAAAAACATTGTTTTTCTGTTTGAAAAATAAAATTTTTTAAAATAAATTTTTCGTAGGGCGTACACAGATATTTTGAAAAGACCTGTAGCTAAGGTCCTGCGAACGCACGTGGGTATTACAAGGCACCTTCGTTCCTTGGAATCAATCTACGATTCCTATTGTCAATCGGGTTTCAATTAGCCATGCTTCTAGAAAACCGGCCGATTTCACCTGTTTGTTCCTCGCTCGACGTACAAGGCAAAAAAAGATAACAGAAGAAAAGCAAGAAAGATAACAAAGCCACGACACAGCCTCTTTTTCTCATTACATTGAACTTGAGGTCCAGGAAGATTCAGACGGAAATTCGATTTTTTTTATTTCCAATATTTTTTCACCCCGTCACAGTTTCTACCAGTGAAAATTATTTTTAGGTTTTTTTGGATAAAAATTTTTTTTTCGAAAAAATTTCAATATCTCACTTTCATTTTTCTTACCGTCCAATAACTCAATCCTTAAACGAACTCCATCACGATCTTATGCCGTTAACGGTTTCGGTTTTACGATCTTACCCAAAAACGGTATTCGGGTAAATTCGTCCGAATGGCTCTCCCTATGTACAAGCGACTCTTTGTCAATGTACAAATTCTTGGCAGCTGTAGTGTCCAGGGATTACACGATTAAGCTATCTCGTATGGGCTGGTACCGTGGAAAGTGCTGTTTGGGAAATTTTCCTGAGTGCAGATGTCCGCCATACCGCAAAATACCCAGAACCGTATTACGGTCTGCGTATATATGTACAGGCATACAAACAATATATCAACATGTTCGACACGTTTGCTACAACAGTAGGAACAATGTCCAGCAAGCATACGGTGAACATTCGTGCACTGAACATATATATATTTTTTGTCCGAAACTTGTAAAAATACACGTGTCCCACGGGGAAGCTGTCCTTCTCGCTATTTTCGCAAGGACTCCTCTCGTGCGTAATTACGGCCGAAGGACGCTCTTTAAAGGTACGAGGGTAACATGTACATTTTTTCTCTCTAGCTTCCTCGTGAGAACGAAGCCGAGCGAATATAAATAAAATTCAAGAGCGAACGATTTAAAAAAATAATTTTTATAACTAACGGTACACCCGGTATAAAAATCTTATATCCGCCCATTGATATTTAAGTATAATTAAAAAGAAATTCGCACGATCTATCTTATCCTAGTTAGAATACAAAAAATTATACGTATATATATATCCAGGCATCCGTGAACCCGAGTATATCGAATATCCAGGCTAATCGTCATCTCAAGTATCCCATAATTCCTGAGACGCCGTCTCGATGCGAATCACCATAATAAATAAGGTAAGGTTCGCATAAGTTTCCGACGTAAGGTTCGATTAATCCTGTACAATATAAACCAGTATAATATCCAGCGCTATTAATCCCGAGAAAAAAAGAAGGTGAAAAAGCATCCCAATAAGATATCCTAGTCGCATAATAGTAAATGGCCCTTCAAGCATAGGCGTCGTCGTTCCCGTTGCCATATCTCATATTATATCCAATGGCTTTCAGGGTATTATCCCACTCAGCGGCGATACTCTCCCGTCCATACGAAATAAAGACGCGTATATCGTAAAAGTATGGCTGCACTACGTGTGCTATCTGAGTTCAAGGAAGGAACCTTAACGTTAGTAGGTATAGAGGTGGGTGGGCAAGTATCAACCCAAGTGGCGGCACAGAGGCCGAACTAACTCTTGGACGGCTGGCGCCGTTCTGTCGCCTCCCTCGAGCAGCCGCGCCAACAATGCATGCAGCGCCCCCGTTCCCCCACTCCGCGGCAGTTCGCATTACTACACTTGAAAAAGGTTTACCCCCACCACACTGGCCGACGGGTCGGGACAGGACTGTCGCTGCTCTACCGTACAGGCTTGAATTGTGGGATTGCACTGGCACCATCAGACTATTCAGGCAGCCGGCAAAGTACTCAGGCATCCAAGTAGGCAGGCAGGCAAGCAGCGACAAGCAGACAGACAAACCAGCCAGTCAGGCTCCAGTCACGTTGGGCACGAAGCGGCGCCCGTCCGCACCAGTCAAGTCAGTCTGTTGCCGAACACGACCGAGTGCGGACGTACTCGAGCGCTCCGAAGTTTATCGTTGAATCCGTTGCCTTTAATTTTAACGAGCGTCGACGTATACCTTGCTCGTGAAACAAAGTTTTTTTATTCTCAATCGAACAAACGTGCTTCGAGAACTATTATGACGGCTGGACCCAACCGAGCAGCTTTAGTTTTGTGATTCTTTTACCTTCTCGAAAGGAACTGTGTTGTTTTGGATTTACGATACTGGATCCTGGACTGCTGCGGGTCGCGTTGTGATCTTTGGATTATAAAAAGGATTGTTGTGACTCGTACCTGGGTGCTCCCGAGGAATTAAGGACGGTGGTACACACCGATAACTACGAAACTGTGCTTCTTTTATTTAACATTAGTTTTTCATCGGATCTTCGATATTGTGATTTCTGTGCGTGGGTACCGGATGCGAGGATGAGCGCACACGTGGTGGAGTCGACTAGCGAGTTCTCCGCTTTTATGAAAGGTGATTTGAAGTTTTATATATTACATAAATAATTGAACTGTCAGGCGAAATTCAAAATCCTGTTAGATGAAAAAAAAAAAGAAAAAACCTTTCTCACCGCGGAACTCGGTGTATTTTATCAAAATTTTGAAACATCCATCCAACTTCTATCTGTATCCTAACGAACCACTTGAAAATATTCAATATTTAAGGGGTTAGCTTAAACTTCTATCAGATTCCCATACTTCACTCTTGCTTCGATACCTTCTTCACTTCCAAGTCGATACCATCAGTCTCCTCGCCAACAACACTAATCTCCATTCCCATAGCCCGTTCTCAAACCATCCAACCAACAACACTATAACCGAAAATGGAGAAAAAATTTTGAAACCGCATCAAGAAAAAGTATCGAAGAAAAATAAACAAAGATCCGTAAACTTCCAAGAGATTCGCACAAACAGTAGTATCAATTTACCCCCTGGCTAGGAATATACAGGGGTTGGCGATTCCACGTCAGCATTTCTCTGAAACCTACTGCCGGCTACTAATTTACGTCTAGCTACAGGTCTTCCCATAGTTCGCCTGGCGTATACAGCGTTTACAGTCACTGGTGTAACAGTCGGCAACAAACTATCCGTATGCGAAAACCATTCGGTATCCAAGTTTATCAGTCTCCAACTATTTAGGTATAGATTACCTACCTCGCTCCCACAGTACCATCCAACCGTATATATACATATATACACCTACATATAACAGCAAGAAGACAAGTAGTCCCAAAGAGGCGCGAGCGCGCTCTCTTAATAGGTCTATAAAGTATGCGCAACGTAGGAACACCCCGTATAATAAGCACTTAAATCTCACGGTAGTAAAGCGCCTAGTTAACTGCAGGGCTAATACAGTAAAAGCCGCGATTGCGTTTAACGGCTGCCCGAGTCCGAGAGCCGCGATTGATTGTTGTGGGAGAGTCGGGCCATGATAATTATTGTTATGAGAGGCGCCAGCGGGACGAGAGAGTGATCGCGAGTGAGTGAGAGAGAAAACAAGAGAAAGAACGGTAGAGACAATAACAGTTGCGGTTTCCGATAGACGCACTGGTGCGACGGAGAGGACCGATCGGCTCGCAGGAGGAGCGCGAGGGAGACGCAAAGGGCGCGGCGGCGGCGCCAGCGTGGGTCGTCCCGGCGGCACGACGCCTCGGCCAACGCTTACCAAGCGCAGACTCGCTCACTTACCCGCCAGCGAGACGTCACCTCTTGACCGCGCTTTAATCTCTTCCGATCGTTCGGAATCGTTCCCTTATCGATTTTTCACTTCGGACCGATCCGAACAGATTTTTCCGAAATTTTTTTTTTTCACTCATAATTCTCACACATGATTTTTTTTTCAGCTGATCAGGGATAAACCTATCATTCTGTATTTACCTATGACTGATACCAGTGAAAATTTTTTTTTTTAATTCTGTACAAATTTTTTTCGAATTTGTCACTTACGGTTTGTGACTTTTTTTAAATATATATATATATAACATCTCATGAGCCATGTGTTTGATGGTTTTACCAGATATCTCATATATACGCATATATTACCTGTGCCATTTTTCCTCATGGTTTTACCTGCCGGAGTCAGACTTTCCGAGAAGTCCGACCGATACGTCACTTCGGTACGATTGACACCAGGCACTTGTTCCGAGTACCACGTGTTACGTAAGATTATCAAAAGTACACGCTAACGCCGAATAAACAAACAACTGACCCACTGTGACGTAATCGATTGTTCGGGTAACGTTCGACGTAAAATTTACACGCCGATAGTGAAAATTTGACGGCACGATAACAGGCCGGGTGGATCGCACTGTTAGATAATCGCTCGGATATATTAGTATCATAGACGCAAGACACGTCTGGTACTTTATCAATGATAAGCTAATACATTGATGAATTAATCGATACGTACTTTTTCCAAGGTACAGCATCTGTCAAGTACGTTTTTTTTTTTATACTTGTACAGACTGAGGTAGTATATATATACATATTTGCTCAGCTGACTCGTAGCGGACACGTGTTAAATGTTGTTTTGCCAAATTGAATCTTAAAGCCGGCAAGACGTCATAAAAGAGCCCAAGTATCAACCTTACCCGATCTTAATTAACTGTCCAATCAATTACTCAGTTTTTTAACACTTTGAAATTATTGCTGGGATCGATTAATGTATAAAAATAAATTCAAAAAATTCTTATCACTCATCCTTATTACCCTGTATCTACCATGGGTCTCGTGACGTATGGCATACCGGTGCCCACCTATTATGACCTAAACATAGTTATCAACCCCAAACGATTATGGTAAAAGGTATGCGCCGTCATCGTGGAATTAATTGGAGCAAGGTCGTGACGTAAGAAATCCTAGCCTATACAAATGAAACCCGGTATATCAAAGGTTGCAATGTAATTTTCTGACCTCATCGATAACAAATCTATAGTCTTGATTCCCTTGTGAATTTCCTACCGGCTATTACGAGCTACGTAGTATATCCCATATATATATATATACTTTTACACCCACCTGAGGTGCCAGACAGGAACCTCGCACCTGCTACCTGTGGGATCATCCCAATTTCTTTTATTTCCTTTTTTTTACCCTTATATATATATATATCACCCGCCGTGAACTCACGGGAAAATCTAATATAAGGGTTCTTTTCAACAGCAACCTGTTCCCTCCTCAACCCCTATACCTGTTTACACTTTTAGTTTCACACCCCCCTAGACTCAACCCCTGGCAACAGGGGTACAAGAGTCCCAGTCAAAATTTTTTTTTTTTTCAAGTTGCCAATACTTGCTCCCCGAACGTACAGCCCTGCTTCGGTACACCTACTCATTAATTCAACGGGGCGAAGGGGTCTGACAAACGCTGCTCGACCTAACTGCACCCGATGACTTTTATTACGCACCCCGTTTCCGGATCGTCCCTCCTATCGCTTATGCATATCTGCATTAAATTACGCGGGCATTACGACATCACAAATGCCTCCCAGCTCGACACGAGAGAGGCAGTCATGTGCGCGTACGTTATTGGAATTAGCACCGTAGCCTGTCTCCCTCTTGCGCACTGCGCAGATAAGAAGCGCACCTGTGCAACGTAATGGCCAACCGGGTTTCCTCATTGCCCGTGTAAATCGCCGTCACGGTTTCGCTTCCTTCCGCCGGGGCACCAACGGAATTTCATGATAATTTCACGATCCGTATAAGCGATACTAAACAGCGCCTATAGTCGGTTGACGTTAGGTGTATACATATATACGTTATCCGTAAGTTTCCCGATGCCCACGGGCCTTAGGTTTTACATAGTTATCGCGATCCTGGTATACGGGGGCTTACACCAGCCGATTATCTATGGGAACGGACGCGAGCGCCCCGGTTTTTTTTTTTTTGGTTCGGTGAGAAAAAAATTTTATAAAATAATTTTCAAAATTTTTTTTACCTTCGTCGTATACCCTTTTATATTATAGCTGTTATCGCAATTTTTTTGCGTTTATATCGCTTGGAATTCTACGGTCACTTGGGATAATTACGTTATCGTTGTTCCTGTATGATACGTTAGGCTAGATATGCAGATATCCCAGGGTGCCTCGATACGGTTTTTATCAGTGACGGCTCAAACAATCCGAAGACCCCGCGATAACTCGTCGATCGCGTTATCAGGGATGTCCTCGCGAAATTTTTATTAGCGCCGTTTATCGTGCCTCACGCTTCGATTATGCCAATGGAAATAAGCCGGGCGACCGAGACACGCGTTGGCGCGTGATCGGCTCCCACGAAGAAATCATGACCCCAGGAGGTTTGGGCCTGGCGATGATCTTGCTCCTCGTGCCCGTTTTGGCGAGCACTGATTAGAGGCTGACTGATAAGAAATTGGGTCCGCGCGCACCGAAACGCTCGTTGATTACTTAATTGGAAGAACGTCTTATTCATTAATTTTTTTTTTATCAAAAAATCGATCGATTCAAAAAACTCTCTTATCGCGTGATAAATTGCGAAATAATTTTATGCGGAAAATTTGACTTTTTTTTTTTTTTAATATTATCACCTCCCACCCCCTTGCCGGCCGCGTACTGGTGAATTTGGAAAAAAAAAATTTTATCCTCTCCTATCGCTGCTCTGTTTCGCATTAACATTCCTCGTCGCGATAATAACTATTCCCACGTCTTACGCGCGAACGCGGTCAGTTTTGCGCAGCAGACGTTCGACATCTTCCGAGGCTAGATAACTGATAAGGCGCCTCCTCGACGCTCTAATTCTTTTCTACTCTCACGCAATACTCTCGGTCATACGCGTAATACACGGAAAATACGCAGTCGATATTAAATTACGGCAAACTCAAATTAACAATCGATCATCAATCGGCTGATCGTCATACAGGCCTGAGTGGCGTGCGCCATTTTTATTTTTCACATATATAGTTAATTAAAAAAAAAAAATTTATTCTAACCTAAAAACGTCTTTTGAACTTAGCACGTGTCGCAGTGACCATTTGGATTACAGGGTAATGACGTTTAACGACCCGGGGTACCTTCGTGCCCGCTTCTCTGATACCTTAAGGCCAGTTCACAGGGCATCCAATTACAATCAACACATAAAATAGACATTAAGCTTTACCCATAACTCATATGGAACATTGAAGCCAGCGGTAACGTCGTGGGTATCACACTTAGCGACGGTAGTCGCTTCAATGAAAGCTACGATAAAGCCCGGTACACACGAGTACCCGCATGCAAGCACTCGAGCTTATTACGTATATGAATCCGTGACTTGAAAGAAATGCGAAAGGGGGCTTTAGGGTGTCGCATCTAAAGGCTCCTTATCCTTTCTCCGGTTTTCATTGTTTTCTACCGCTGCCACAAATCATGCGTATAACATATATATATGCTGTGCGGCAAGAGTCGCGCCAGTGCGGCGACGTCGAATCGTGCTGGCACAGCTGGTGACCGTCGCCTCTTTCGCCCACTTCGTCGACGATAGTAGTACAGTCTCCATGTAATATATATATATATATATATATATAAACTCATGTACTATCACTCACACCGTCAACGACGGGATCTGTATAAACCCGCGACTCGACTCAACTCTGGCTGACTCGACCATCTGGCTAGCGCCATCCGTCGCCCTGCCCCCCTTCCGCCCCCGACCTCCAGCCGTCAGGCTGAAACCCCCT
>NW_014334032.1:32912-42960 GCF_000341935.2 Cephus cinctus | reverse complement strand
GTCAGGCTGAAACCCCCTCCTGCCCCCCCGCGCACAGCCACCAACAAGATACCATTATTTCTCTCTCGCACGCGCAGTGATTCTCAATCTTACGAAGGATAATGGTCATTGTTCGTCGATAGATCAGCAGGGTAGAGACATTGGACTTGTCCGTACCGGCAAGTTGGGGGGGTAGGGTGGTCTTGATTGGGACCTTGGATGAATTCTTTGAAGTTTTGGAAAAATATTTTTTTTTATAAATTTTTTTGTCGATACACGTCATCGATTGCCTTGACTATCTTGGTTCCGAGTTATTTTTAAGCGACTTGTGATACCGTACGTGGGCACAGTTGACGTGTATTAACGTAGGTATGCCGTGTACGTGAATGTCAGTGGAGTTGATTCAGATGTGAACGAGACTTTATCGCGACGATTGCGACCCACGTGTATTGTTCGTTAGGTTTTGTTATGGGTTCGTAAAGGGAGCGAAGTCTGTGTATTTCTCGGGGATTTAAATTTAACGTTTTCCTCAAATTCTTTTTATTTAGGATTATCTCGATATCACAGGTCTGGTACGTTATCCTTTGTCTGGCTTTTTATGGGACGAATTCAGACTGCGCGAACCATCGACCTGTAGTATGGGCTGGGCATAGACAGGGGAAAGATGGTTGGCTGAAAGGAAAAGATAGCCACCGGGGGCGGCCAGGCCCTGTCTCTTTCTAATCAGCAGTCGTAGTGCGAAAGTACCTATGGAAAGCTTAGTCGATAGGAGCATTAGAAAAGGAGAACGATTGGCCGCCATCTCGTTTTCTATTTGTTTATTTCAGCACTTTTTCAAAGGATTCGAAGTAGGGATCGCGTAGATCATTCTGTACGTCGATGACGCGAACTGACGCGTGGCGTCTCTACACGTAATCCAGCCATGTCGCGTATACCTATGGACGGGCGTTAAATGACTCTGGGAAAAAAAAAGGCACTAAATTGTCAGTCATTATAGCGATCGCGATGTGCATTTTCGCCAGTAACCTAATATTACGGGATTTAATAGGCGTGACCGTCCGTCAAGGTCGTATCCGTAGTAAACCAACCACGATGTACGTACTGGCAATGATTCAATTTTCTCTCGCGTTATACGATTTCTACGGGAGACTACCTCGTGACGTCATAGCGCAGCAGTCCGATGGGACAGACACGTAAATTACGCCGATGAGTGTTTCGAGGTTAGACAATTATAAAAATTAGACGTCACTGAGGAGTGCGCAATTTTTTAAGGGGATTTTTCGTATCCTCGTAAAAGGACGAGGTTCAGCACGTGCCTGGCGTAACGGTCGGTTTAATAAGTCGGCGGCTCAACGGACAGAGCCAGAACGAAGTGACGTACACGTTAGTTCGCCAGTGGCGAGAAGTCGAGAAGTGAATGGGATGTGATTTATCAAGTGCAGACGACCGCTGTCATGTAAGGTAGGTCTGCTCTCGGTCCCTCTTATCGGACCGTTTAAGATACGTTAGCGTCTTACGCTCTAATATTTGTGTATACTTACGCATAAGCACGGCTCGCTTCAAGACCGTAGATCACTTGGCGCTTCGCGTTATCAGGTCCATTAGTTGTCCGTTAATTGTCTTGTCGTTTGTTACGAGAGGGACGCGCCACGTCCATCATGTCCGACCGAGTGTAACGCGTTGACGTGAACGTCGACGCCATTGAACGGACGACGCGAAGATAAATTTCGTGAGCCGTTCGAACGATCGAGTTCGTTGGAAACTCACGAGCGTCAGCGCCATCTCTGGGCGCTGCCGCGTACCTCGGACGGACTTGGAACGTTATCCTTGGGCTGACTCGTAAGTTCGCGCGTCGGGGGATGTGAATTTCTTGACGGTTATTTATGCTCGACAGAAGAATAACTTTTTACAACATTTACGTGCTGTTTGTTTGTTCTGTCGACGTTACGCTTTGTTCGGGTTTTATCTACTGTCTCTGTAGTCTCGTTGTACCTGAAAAGTTTGCACAGATGCCCCGAGGCTATTTCTCGATCAAAACAAAGCGGCTGCTTGTACAACTGTCTGTTGCCGACGAAGGACTTACAAATTTTGACTTGTCGGACAATCCTGGCGTCATATCGCAGTATCTTCACGTCGTGCATGGTTAGTCGATACTTCGCTTTGCTATTTTTCCAGTGCATTACTTTAAACGAATCTCGTGAATGCGCGATACGTAAATTATGATCTGGGAACGGACAGGCGTCGCTATTCTTTCGTGAGCAGAACTGATAATTACGAATACAGTGATCGAGCGGAGTTGTCTTCTCGGTGGCGCCTACAGATGACCTCAAAGACCCCGAGGAAGCCACCACGCGGCTAACGCGAGCTCCTACGCTGTTATGGTTGCCCGATAGCCTTATCTATTATACGGCACAGAATTGCACGATCCGCGGTTAACGTAAGTCGGGAATTTCTTTTTTAACAATATAAATATATTCTAATCTTCATTTCCTAACAAAGTCAATAATATAAACAGGACAGGGAGGTCCCACGTGTCACGCCGATTATTGCCACGAGGAACAGATGGTCGTACGAAGACGTTCCTGCTGTTTGTTATCATTACGATAACGAGTAATGCTCGTCATCGTTGGCCAGGTGTCCCGCTGAATTCTTATCGGTAAATGTATTTATCTTTAGCCGTAGGTGACTCATGAGACTGTAATATTCCTACTGTACCCGTGTTCTTGGTACCTGTGTTCAATTTATCCCGATTTCCACACGTACCTCGTATATAGAAATTTCAAGTTTTCTCAACTCCGAAAGTTACTGTAACCACCGCTGTGCGGCGCTCAAAGCGTAACTGCCCACGTATAAACGATAGAGCGATAACCCGCTTGTTAATGGTATTTGTAACGGGAACGGCGCCTTTGACGCAGATGCAGACGCAACAGAGACGCGCGTTACGATGCATTGTGCGGACTCATTTAAGCTTTCGACGCGGTTACCGCTGGCGTCGTTCAGTCCGTCGATGCTTGATAAGAGGCACACGGGGGTGGAGCATGTTCTCGCTGTTCCTGGTAACCAAAGTGAAACCGCCCACCGATGGAATTCACTGATTTCACGGAACATTTTTTTATACTTTTTTTTTTATAATTTTTACACTATCCCCTCCAGTCTTTTTTTTCACTTACTGCCTAAATCTACAAATTTGACCATTTTTTGACTGGAAACTTTACGAGTGGCTGACGAGCCGTGAATGCGTATACATATTTCGTAAATAAAATAGAAGCTATTTTTTAATTGCAAAAAAAATTTTTTCCGAACGACTCGCACGTGAAAATTTTCCAAAACTACGAGCACTCTACCGCCCGGCGTATGAGTGACAGTGGAGAGAGATACGCGGAAGATTTTTTTTTTTTTTTTTTTTTTTTTTTTTTTTTTTTTTTTTTTTTTTTTTTTTTTTTTTAAAGCAGACATTCGCACTGAATGAATCATTCGTATTAGTCTACGTATGCTAATCAATGACAGATTCCTCAAACTTTGGGCTGCCACATGTGCCAATTTTTTCGATAGTCATTTTATCGAAAAAATTAAAAACATCAACGCTCGTGCTCGTACGTTATATCTGCGCACCTTAGGATTTCCTATTCGGTCTACTATTCTTCCTTCCTTATTTCTCTATCTGTTATCGCCGCAAAAGGCAATCGTACCAAATTCGCACGGCACGATATTCCTACCGCGCGTATCAACGCCCGTTATCCCATTTATGGGATTCCCCGGTTTATGCGCTCCGGAACGATCGCAGATGTCCCGAGCGTTCCCGCGTGCTCGTGGGGTCAACGTAGCTCGTGATCACAAATATATATGTATATATATACACGGATACATAAAGAACAGAGAAGATACGAATGGAAGAGAATGAAAGAGACGAAGAGAAAGAGAAACCGTGTAGTCGCATGCCGTCGACTCCAGGAAAGGCAATAAAAGGAACTGCGAGAGACGAGGCTGGCGCCAGCGCCATGTGGCGGCCGTGAGGCTGACTGGCTTTGCTTCGCTCGGAGAGTCAAAGAAGAAGAGGAGAAAGAGAGAGAGAGAGAGAGAGAGAGAGGCACAAGAAAGAGAATAAGAATGATGTAGGTATATACGCGGATAACAAAGTACGGAAGGTTGCCGCTATACGTATATGGGGACTCTCTTGCGGGAAACAGGGGGTAGACAGCGCCGCCAATCTGTAATCGAGAAACCTGAAGCCCTCCGACAGCGCCATATAGGTACTACGGAGTGGCAGTTGGATGAATTATTATTGTCAACTGGATCGATCCTTCCAGTAACTCTCTTAGCTATGTCAGTTATTTTTCCGCGCTCACCTGATCTCTGGAATTCGTATCGGAACGATTTTTCGTGACATTCTAGATCGCGACAGTGGCGCCATCTGCTAACCATGCAGTTTGTCACAAATCACATGAACGCGTGATATCTCGACTTTTGAAACGTCCCTCCGGCACAACAGTCGCTCGTATGGAATAGCTGGTGTGTATATAAGTAACTTGACTGAGGACTCTTAATGCGTCTTCCATACGCCAGACATTTGCCAGTTGGTCGACTCGTACACGGATATTCGGAAATACCCGGAATAGCAGATTTTTCCCTGCTTGTAAATCCGGCGGACGAGCGGCGTATTATAATCGGAGTGTACTGCTGCGCACCAGATGGTAGCAGCTGGATGACGCACCCGCGACGCTGAAAGCATCCCGTCGTGAGTATAATTCCGCCCACGGCGCGCGGTGAAAACACAGAAGGGGGCGCCAGGACGCGGCGCGCCTCACAAGACACTAAACTTAGAATGCACGTGTCGAGAACACCGCCGCGAGAACGAGACACGATGCGAATCCATCCTGTATACGTTATTATCTTATTTATCTTATCTTTCCGTGGCTCTATCTCGCTCTCGCGATCACTGAACGTCAATTCCCACCTGATGCTTCTTTACAATGGCTCCTTCGCGTAAATTCATCAGGGAAATTTAATAACGCCCGGTAGGTGGTTACATGCACATATATATATATATATATATATATATACATACACCATTCTATTCAGTTTGCCATTTCTCTCTAGGGGCATCCGCACGGAAACGATAATTATCTTGCGCAAGTAATCCCGAAGCGTCCACGTTGTATTCGCCTGCAATTAAGCATTGCGCAATCAAGATGGCGGAGCTTAGAGAACGAAATGTCAAGTCGCGTTTAACGCCTTATAAGGAGGAATCCCATGGGGGTCCGGATCAGACGAACGTCTCCTGGTCTTGGATCAGACGCCAAGCTGCATTTACATGACAGCGACGTATCCCGATCGATCGTCCTGTACGGCAGTTTTTAAGGTCGCTATTGGCAGTATGGTTCTCCGGTTCTCTTTAAAAGAGCAAAGAGAAGGAAAAATAAAAATAAAATCTCATGACGGGTATCGATAACGTACACGCCATGGTGCTTGGTTATAATTGGCCTGTGTAGAAGATGCCCGTCTCTCTGAGACCTCAGCGCTGATGTGTATGGGCCTTGTGCCTTGTATATATATAAGGGACCCCATCAAGCTTACGGACTCAGTCGTGGAGGTCACGCAGCACGCCAGGATGAAAGCACGAGCGTGTGCACCCTCGGTGGGCTCGGGCTCGGAGGTTTCACGCGATAAAAACCAGTAGCTCCTTAACATCCACGGGACTCCCGTCCGGCCTCTTCTCTTCGCCCCGACCAAAAAGCAGGCCCCGGCTATACGGACACGTATACAGGGTTTACCGCCTCCTGCTCTCCTACCTGTCCCCCCTCGTCCACGTCATCCGCTGTTAGGTATCAAAGCCGCAATTATCCGACTGTGATTGACGTGCTCGTTGACTTTTTGTTACAGCCGGGGTCATGGCGGGATCCGAGAGAGACGCTGGGTTCTGCAGCGGAGGCGACGAGGACGACATGTCCGGTCTGCATTCGCCGAGCGCGTCCGAGGACAGCGTCGAGGTCCAGGTCACGCCGATATCACTGAGGAACAAGAGGAAGCTGGCCGAGCCCAGGAAGATACAGGAACCGAGTACGGCGCCTTTGAAGAAGAGGAGGTTCGAGGTGGTGGAGGAGACCACCAGCATAGACGAGGAGTCCAGACCCGCCGGGTCGCCGTCCCCGAGTCCTTTCAGACCGTGGAGCACGTCCGCGAGCAAGAGTAGCGAGACCAAGACCTCGGTGGCCCCCAAGTCCATCGAGTCCGATAGTCAGGACCGGGTCAATCATCAGAGGCGACACGAGTCTCGTCTACAGGAGGAAGCTGCTCGCCAACGACTGCAGGACAATGATCAGCGACCCGAGTCACCCCTGATGACCTGTCTTCAGAGACCTGGTCAAAATTTTCAACCACCAGCCCCACCCGTTCTACCTCATCCCAGGCTCCAGGACGAGCCTCTCTCCCTGGTCCTGCGCGGGGAGGATCCCAGGGTCCCGTCCCATCCTGGCGTCAGCGGCACCTTCGACAGAGCTGGCTATCCCCTTGACAACGTCATGTCCCATAGCCTTGGACAGGGCCAGCATCATCATCATCATCGCAGTCAGAGTCCCAACGGTCATTCCAGGCATCAGGCTGCCGGCGGTCAGCAGAGAAATTACAAGAACATGACCCGCGAGCGCAGAATAGAGGCGAACGCTCGCGAACGAACGAGAGTCCACACGATAAGCGCAGCCTTCGACACCCTGAGACGCGCGATACCTGCCTACTCGCACAATCAAAAACTCTCAAAGCTATCCGTCCTCAGGATCGCCTGTAGTTACATAATGACCCTGAGCAAAATAGCCAACACGCCCGAGGGCGAGTCCGCGAACGGGACCTCCCTCGGGGCATGCGTTGACCTGGTGTCGCGCACGATACAGACCGAGGGTAAATTAAGAAAGAAAAAGGACGAATGAGTCTATATATTATTAATATTAATAACGACAACAATAATAATGCCCGGAAGAAGGAAATATAGCCCATTCGAATTATTACCTGATAACTACTCAATGATGCTCAACGCTGTGCTCGCCAACTTGCTTAGCTCGTAAGTCTTATAAATTCTTTATCGAAAAAATACATAAAATTTAAAAAAAAAAACATCGTCTCAATGCCATACGACAATACGCCGTTATAAGTATAATCTAGTAGGAACCGACACTAGCGCCGCCAGTTGTAACTATAAGTAAGTTGGTAATAGATTAGACGTTTCAGCGGTGTCTAGTAACTTTTTTTTTTCTTCTCGTTGCCACCCCTGCACGGTTCACGCCGTCGGGGAATCCCACGATTATTTCTTTATGATTCCGACGCTCGATCGCAAGCGCGTTTCTGACAATAATAATAATAATGGAGTCTAGGTAATTTTCTCTCTCTCTCTCTCTCCCTCTCTCTCTCTCTCTTTGTCCACCCACCCGCCACACCCCCCTAATTCTCAGAGCCCCTGCACTCGTTGCTACCGAACGTCCCTGTCCCGATAGCACGTAAGTGGGGAGCGGAGTTAAAAGACGTGCCGGGCGCGTTATTCGATTACTGATAAAGTGTGCAGGGCGATCGGAAAACGCGCAGCGATTGGTCGGCACCGGGCGATTAATCGCGAGTTCGATTATCGCATCTCGACCAATCGGCGAGCGGGACGGCAGCGAAGTGCTTCCGAATGTTAGTCGACGACTGAATTGCCAAGTACAAAAAATTCATGGCGACCGCATTGTAAATGTATGCGGTGTACAGGCCCTGTATATATTAGCGAGATATATACATATATATATATGTATACATATACATATGTATTAAACCATTGAACGCCTATTATAAATATTGTAAATACCAATAAATCGCCATAATAGCCTTTATCGACTCTATATATGTATATTAATCGTAATGGTTATCGACGAGACAGATATATATATATATATATATATTAATATACCAACGATATGTATATCGTATGTATTCGCCGTCGCGGCGGCGAACGACGTCCCGCCGCTACGCGTCCTGTATGTACCTTTTTACAACATAAGAGGAAAAAAGCCACGTAAATTTGAATGAAAGTTCAAAATAAATAGATGCCATCGTCATTTATTGGTTTTATATATATTTTTTTTACATCATTTATTCTTATCCACCCCCTCCCCCTCCCTATTCCTTATCGTGTTTCTTGATTAAAAAAAAATACCTATTTGGTTTTGGATAAACTAGGTCGTAAAAGTCCAACAGATGTTTTCGCACGCGGATGCCGATGCGATGTCTCGTCTACCTGGTACCATCTGTGTACCAACTGGATACAACTGAATAACCGATTGATGTCTCGTTACGCTGGAGTAGCTATGGTACGTGGAAGGCACCGCGTAACGCGGAGCCTTCTGGGAGACAACCTTATCGGATATTTCCACGGTGCGCATGCGCGATGACCTCGCAGATCAGTTACTCAGGTGTCTTCGTTGCGGACGGTTGGGCACGAGGCTGAATTGCGTAGACGAGGAATCCTTCTGGCAATATATGTATACGTATTTTGCTGGTTGCAGAATATACCATATATGTAACATTTATGTGGGATACACGTGGCATATGTATACACACGTATATAAATTAGCACGTGTATATATATAAATGCTGTACGCACATGATATTAGCAACGTATTAACATTGTTGCAAATGTATTCAGGTGCGTCGATAAATAACCGAAGAAGATACATGGGAATAAAATGTATCGATAAATTCAAAGAAACAAGAAATATTACACCGTTTTTTAAAAAGAAAATGCGTAAAGTACGATTTTTTCGTGAAAATTATTATTTTTTTTTTTTCGAAAAAAAAAAGGCAGAGCGTGTAAAACGATCACGAATTTCAAGTTTAGCTGTTAAATTTTTTTTCATACTTTTTATAATTTTGGAATCGACAGGGTGAATTCATTTTGTAATTTTTGAATTTTATTACACGATTTTTTTTTTCAATTTTTTACTACTTCTCTAAGTAATACATGTAGGGTATATCTATATTACCTGGTATTGGCCCACAGTGGAACCGTTGTGCGCAACAGGTAAACCTCGGGACTCCAGTTGTATTTTCACGATCACGTGACTGGTACGAAAATACGCGAGAGCATAGAAACACGTGCGAAACGCCTATCGATAAGCTGCCTGAGCATAGCGTAACATTTTTTAATACATACCAGAGGCAAAGTAGGCAAATTTTGAAATTTTTGAAAAACCGGTTTAACGATATTATTTTTCAGACGCGGCTTTTTTTTTGCAGTGTTCACAAATACTGATGCCATGATTTAAAAAAAAATAATAATCTTTGCACGTTGCAATACAATTTATTGCAGCAAACTTCACGCTGCTGCGTAATCTAGAGATATCGAAGCTGTTTTCCAAGCTTTGCGCCACTTCGTTATACACTATGCCTATGGCTTATGCACACATGGCTATGACTATGTTTAATAGGTACGTCGTATAAGGACGCGAGCTGAAGATATTGCCGCGAATACGTCGAGGCGTTTAAATATTTAGCATTGCCTGAGGTGCCGACGACAATAAGACGAAACTGGATGAAACTAGCGTTCCGCAAACTGTCTTATCTATCAGGTCGCGAGTACTCGTTCGTAACTCCCGCGCACTATGAAAGATACGGTGAATGCTCGGAAGAATAATTCAAGCGCGAGTTCGTCTTGTACAAGATACTTATATAGATATGTCAACAGAATTTAATTGCCGGTATGATATCGATGATGACAGAGATACCTAAAAAAAATTGAATCTTAATCGATCAAGTCATTGAAAAATATCATTGATCGATTATATATATATAACATTGATAAGAATCTGCAATGAGTCGTCCACAATTCACATGTCGCGTGTGCGAATATTTATTGAATATCCTATATTACTGAACACTCAATAATTCTGTACTAATATATATATATATATATATATATATTGTAACGTAATTCTTTTTCATGACCCGACACCGATAGCAAAACATAGGAGAACGAACTATCTTCGAGAAGCAACCTACGTTACCTTCGGCCGTCCACCCGTCGTTCGTGCATCCGCAAGCCAGGCGGGCG
>NW_014334032.1:3021-32018 GCF_000341935.2 Cephus cinctus | reverse complement strand
CCCTCGTGACACCTCGGTCGGTGCCCCGAGACAGACTGCTTTGACAAAATATCCAAATTCGATAACTAATAATTCTGATCATCTGATTGGTCGAGACCCTTATAGCCGATAACTCTTCTATCTCCTTCTAGCCGTCCCTTTAAACCAAATCAAGAGCGTTCCTTAGCGAATCGGTACGTGTCATCTGGAGATCCTCCACGGCCGCTTCCCCAGGGCATCGGGCGACAGCTGGGCACCACGTCCTTAACTCGGGCAGGAGGTTCCTATCCTGCCCTTTGCCCATCTCCAGCGGGGCGCCGGTATCTCACCCGGGCTCCTGCCGGTCCGTGGAGACGTCTCCGTCGGGTCGTCTCCTCTGCCGGGCAACTCGGTACGTCGAGACTATCTCCCCACGGCAGATTCGAGCACCTCGACCTCAACTAAACAATAACGAAATCTCACGAGAGCCTTGACATAACTGTACGAATCAACCCGAGAGCGTGGCTTCTGAGCAGGGTGGCGACCCGAAGAGAACCAGAAATCGAGAACGTTATCTGTATCGGTAACCGGAACCGCCTTGGGACCGTGATCCGAAAAATCACGTCACAATATATACATATATATACAGTATAATTTTTACAATTCAAATATCATCAATTGATATCCATCCTTCGTATTATAGTATATTGATTGATTATCGATACCTATGACGATTACCTTATTAATGTCAATTTCTCATCTCTCACTATCAAAACATTCTTTCACGTGTACCAACTTACCTAAAGATTAAACCGGTGCACACGGTACTACCAATCGGTTAAAGAAATGTCGTGGGTTGTCAAGAAGCCGCTAATAAGCAACGAATATTTTTCGGATAATGCCATCCAGTTAGAGAGCATTTAACGTTTCGTATCGCGTTAATAGAAACCAAAGTTAATTCTCATAATTGTCAGATTACACAGAGCTAAGCGGAATGACGATGGGCAAAGATTTGTAAAAGTCATTTGCAAAAACAGTACTAGTCAATTGCAGGTCTACTCGCGTGTTAATACCAATATACGATCTCTAACGTCCAGCGATCACGTCCGCCATTTTTTTTCCCAATTCACTACCAAATTCATGGAGTAAAATTTGTTTAGAAAAAAAATGTTTACAGTACCAAAAAAAAAAATAAAAAAAATTTATTACGAAATTTCGATCGAACAGTCAGTCATACGTATCCTCATATGAATCGATCACATGTGATTTTACATATCTATAACATATACGTACCAGCGACTAAAAATAATACATAACCTACCTGTCATAAAATACCGATAAGAATTATCGAAAAATTCCAATCTCCGCGTTAGGTTAGGTCGAAAATCGCTCGAGATAAAATGTATATCCTTGTTATCAGTGCTCCATATTTTCGCGTTCGTCTTACGGGGATAACTAACGTGGGACAAACTATTGTACACCAGTCAATAAACAGCGACGAGTCCATTTCGTATTAATATTTTAACAAGTGGCCTATCGTCTACTACGAGGCGACTGCCTGGCCTAGGGACTTTTTCAAATACAGTATTAAACCACGGCATTATTCACTAGACGTGGACGTAACCTCCATCACGGATCATAAACGGTCCCAATTTTCATAAAGAACAATGTCTCTCGACGTTACAAGATCCGCAAGTGGGCGCCCGAACGAATGAAATTATGTGAGGTTATGTACGACGATAAAAGCTTCTATCGATTAACGCAGCCGTATTGAAACGACGAAGCTCCGGTTCGCGAGCAGCTGTTTAGCATAAAAATAAATTGCCTAAGAAAATAATGGCTCTGGGTAACGGAACGATGCGGCTGTACTCTCTCTCTCTCTCTCTCTCTCTCTCTCTCTCTCTCTCTCTCTTGTTCTTTATCAACATTTTATTCAATCTCTCACTCGCGCCTCAGCGAAACGAACCAATACGGGCAGGTGGTAATGACGTCGAAAACCAGCTACCAGCTACACCATTTCGATACCCACGTCAGAAACAAGATACACCGACTGTACCTATATTAATCGAAATTTACTATAGTCAAAGGGATCTCTAGTGGATCGGTGGCTTACACGATGTATTATATGCTATATATGTTCGGACTACTCGAGTCAAATGCTATACTCTATCACATTTCTTGTATGTATATATATGTCGGGGTACAGTTTCGTACAAGATGCGCCTGTCCAAATAATAACGAGACGACCAGTCTCCGGTAATGAACATCTGCCCTTGCTCTTGCCCTTGCTCGGTGTGTTCGCAATTGCGCGACTTCCGCTCGTGATCGCGATGCAATGCGGATGATACTCCTGGGTTATACGCATGCGTCAATTAGACAGATGTACCGAGAGGATGACAAACGTGCAGATGTAGGATAAGGGGACGGCATTTCTTTTTAAACGTCTAGCAGTGTGCACTGTCAACTGGCTTTGACTTTATATACGTAAAGTGGAATTTTGATAACTCGAATCTCGAGGGAAATACGTTTGGAGTTATCGCGGTTTCGATCTATCGAGGTTTTTCAAGTTACAGAAACGAGGCATTAGAAAATTTGGAGATTCGTCGTCTTAGTTTTGACTTTTAGAAATTCGAATTATCGAAAATCAACTGCGTATATGTATTTAATGTTGTCTAGGTAACTTTGAATGGACTGTACCCTTTTTTTTTAGAATTTACCTATATGCTTCTCTCTCTCTTGCTCTGCTATTTTTTCCACGTCTCTTTTCTCCGTGCTTGCCCCCTAACTACTCACTGTCCGACTGTCCACCACGTAAGCACCTTCCGGCGATGCTTAACTTTTATCAGATGTGAGCACCTACCTACCTACCTACCTGAAAGAGAAGCATCGCTTAATGAGCCGCCTCTTAAATCGCTCGCTTAACCATTTTCAGAAATATTAATGAGCGCTCTCCAATTGCTCTTACCTGGCTGAGAAGTGTATAAGAGTTATCGGGTCTTCGTTAGCCTTTAATTGCCGTGAAACGTGCGCGCGTACTACGTTTGGAAAACTCGAACGTTGCTTCTTCTTGCTTTAAATAAAATTATACTAGCCGAGGAACAGATGGCGCTGTCTTTTAATTTATTTATGTGTGATCATTAAATTTGATGTTTCTTTTTTTGTTTTCTAGTGTACCTTATTATCTTTTGATAAGAATTACTTATCTCGACAAATTGGTGGGGTATGTTTTGTCTTGTCACTTATCTGTTTAGGTAAAATATTTGGAATTTCGTAATAGTTCTTTTTGACTTAATTCTCTTTCTTTTTTTAATTTTCCATTTGAATTCACAGTTGTACGTAGGTGCTAGTGTGTCTTCTCATGACCATGACGAATAGATGTTAACTTTATGTAACTTTAGCAAAATTATTAAAATTTTTTTTTGAATTAGCAAAAATTTTGCAATACGCCATCCAGTTAAAGTTAACTTAGACATTCAACTTCCGCTCTCGAGAATCTCCGCTGTTTACTGACTTTTCGAATTAACAAAGTCCAACGTCTATTTATTGACGGAAGAAATTTGCAAGGCGTCCTACAGGCCAATCGGATCGATCCGTTTCGCAATGTTTGCCAGCACAGCCGTTTCGCGTGAGCCTAATCTAAATCCCGGTCTAATCAAATTTGACTAGCCAGAGAGTCCACCCATAGACCCGACAGCCAGCGATATTTTTCGCTCCTCAAATAAGGTTATATTTACTGACAGTAGAGATTAGAGCGTAATTTGTCCTGTAGTAATTTTGGACGAGTGCTAACAGCCAAAGTCGTCTAGACGTCTCATCGTGCGATTCGGCGTGGTCGTTTAACATGAACATTTTGCAGTCTTCGGAGAATGACGTCACGACCTCACGAAACGGATGATACCAGCGGACGTTCCGGTAGAATAATTCGAAACGATGTAAACCTGCAAAAAGATAATGTATTAAGAAAAAGAATAAACTATCAAGATCTCACCGTCTCGATCAGACAGCAGCGCCGCCGTATTGGCCAGCAATTTTATTTCGAAATTCATACCATTTCCAGCCACGTCACACACTCCGTTCGTTTCTTATATACTCCTTGAGATAATAAACTGACTACGCCTTGAGCACCTGACGTAAGCGCACCCTGACTTTAGGCCAGGTCGAGTTTTTGTCAGGGTACCCGAAGCAATGCTTACCGAATAACAATGCCAGAACGCATGATCGCGAATTCCCTGCCAGAGTCGAATAATTGCTCTCGCCAATATTTTCATAGCTTCAGATACCAACCTGCTAGTACACGCCAATTCCTGTAGTAATTCGCAGCGATTGAAAACGTCAGTCAATCCATTACACGTGAAGCAGCTAACCTCCAAATGAATATGCAGAAGCATTCAGCAACCTACAATTAAGAGAGTTAAATAATTACCACACGCGTAACAAGTTTCGTGAAACATCCTTAGGAAGTATATACGTGTTACGGACCTGCATTTCAACAGTCAGAAACCGCATGGACGCCACAGCTGACATCTGCCGTCAGAGGCAGCACTGTCGCGCTCGGCTTAAAAATGCCCGCGAAACGTTTCCCCATGCATTTTAAATAGTATGCAGCGACTTCGGATGCATATACGATACTTTTAAAAATAAGGGCGTGAGATGGTACGATGGAGCATAGAGGGTTGTATTACGGTTGGTAACACCTGCACCTCCTCCTCTGATCGTCATTCTTCTTCTTATTCGTCCTCTTGTTATTCCTCGATCTTTTCTTTGCCCGGCACTCTCTCGCCTGGCTACCTCGTATTTTCAGATGAATTGGCAAGCCTCGTACGCGGACCCTCCAGCCAATTAACAACGCTAATTTCGCGAGGAGATGAACGGCCTGGAAACAAAAAAAAAACAAAACGTCATCTTTCGAACCGATCATACCAAGACACCAAAGGCGCAGCATCAATATCAAACCTGCAGTACCGAAGTCAACAGCCTAATGTCTGTACACTGAATATTTTCTGACGTATCCACGTGTTGGGTGCGTCTTAAAAAATTTCTGACAAGCGTCCCGACGCCAAAATTGATAAACCACCCACTCATAATTACTGTCTGGTATATATACCTGAATAAAAAAATTGTTTCTTTTCTTCAGAACATTGAAAATCTCACCAACCGGTCCCCGGTCTCCAGGATGAAGATGATCCGACCTGGTCCAGGTCTCAAGACTCCTGTACACGTTCTTCGGCAGACTCTATCCACCCCTCGTCTTACCCCATCTTGTTCTACGTCTGCTTCTCTTGGTTGACTCTCCCTACCTCGTCCTCCTGGTCTCGCATCGGGGCGTCCTGGCGAGACGCTGCCGGCGCCGTTCTCGGCTCCAGAGAGCGACTATCGACCACGGCAAAACATCCGAGACACGTACGACGCGACTCCGGGCGAGCCGCGCTTCTGTTGGTGAAGATAAAAACTTGCCACGTCTCGAATGGGGCGAATGCATTTTGTTTACAAACGAGGATTTGACTAGAGATCGGAATCTGGTGGAACGAAATGCCGACCGGGTTGACGGACGTAGAAACAGAAACTATGGCGAAGGAAGAGGGGAGACTCGGTGGTAAAGGTAGAACGATGGAAAAGGAAGATGGCAGCACTGCCGGCGGTAAGTGCGGAAACTCGGACCGATTTTAAGAGCAGCCAGTGCCGTATAGACAAAAACCGTGCTGTAACGATCTACCGATTTTTATTTGTTCCCTCTTCGATTATACCGAGTGATTGCTAAGAACTACGGTGTCGGCTTCTGCTCAAGGCGGAACCCATAGCTATGCGAAATTGCCGGCTTCTTTTGACGATCATTTGTAATACCGATCTTAAATGTATAGTACGAGATGTAACGATCTCTCCAGCTGGACCATGATTAAAAATCATTGTTCTCCGGAAGACCAATTTTTTTTTTATACGATCCAACAAGATCATTCTGGTACACTCGATTTTTTTTTATCGATTATTAATTTATTCATGACAATTATAATCGCCGTTGCTCGTATCACAGAAATCGGTGTAGGAGTGTCGAGGATCGGTAAGAATGTCCAACTCGTGTCCGAAGCGTTTGTATAGTGGATTTTTTCACCTTTTTTTTCTCTCTCCGTCTTTCTCTCTCTTCCGCCGCCAAATGTCGTTCGCGTCGCCGGGAATAATAATGAAGTGGACGAACGTGACCCAATTAATAGCGTTCCTGCTGAATTTATCGTTTGCTCGTAATGTCGGCATGCATGCTTTGCGCGAGCATCAGCATCCTCGTTATGCGGTTTCGCCAGTCAGACCGCGGCAGTGGTACCAACGCGTACACAGTATACGTAAAGGTATATGGCAGCGACAGCCTGATCGGATCGCCGATTGATTTATATCGGGTGTAATTAAAAATCGAACTACCTACGACGTGCTTCCGACGTTCACGTCGAAAACAAAAACCATCCGATAACGTGACGACCATGACTGCGTGCTGCACTTATACAGAGCTATCCAACGTGGAATCACGAAATTTGACAGCTGTCAATATATCGCTGAGTATTATTTGTACAAGATTTTATAGTGATTGATAATAATTTGTTTTAATTATAAAAATAGTTGCCTCGTAGTATACAAATAAAATCCATTCAAATGCAATTTCGCACGTTATTTGTATTATGTGTTTAAATAACAAGAAAATCGTGTTATATACAATTTTACTATTTAAGATTGCTCATTAATTCTTAACCAGACGAGAATTACCGGTCATTAGTATTTTTGTTCGCTCTTATGGATTTTGTTTTTCCACACTGCCCGTGAAATGCCGCGTCAGCGTAAAAGGACCCGCATTTGCACCTGCTCGCGTATCGTCTTCGAGATACTGGTGTCTCTTTTTGTTTTAACGCATCGAAACCGGAGTTTTCCCTCGGCGTGATAAATCGGCAAAAGAAGCCAAAAGCTTCGTCACATAAAACATGGTAATCAAATTATTCCAGTATCAATGATACTAAACGGCCATCTGACGTATTAGGTTGTAAGACGTGGGGTCCTTTATAAAATTCGTTTCATACCGGTCATATACATATATATATGCGTCTTAAAAAATCGGCACTCTTCGGAGACTGTTCGAATGTAGTGGTAGGATCGGTAAGGGTATTATTTAAAAAAATTCCCAGGGATCGTCAATCGAATTAAAACAGAGATCGGTTACCGATCCATTTGTAACCGATCTTTGAAAGTGAAAAAAAAAATTGTGGCTCCATAGTCTTAGGAATTCCCAAGGGGGAAAAAACCGGTAGTCCTGAGACCAAGCCGATTATCGGATCGGTATTTGAACACCCTCGTAAAATACCCTATACCGATACAAATCCCGCATGGACGCGTAGACGCGCGGTATAGCCGCGTGCCGATCGAATCCCGCGACGTTCGAGTATTCAAAGCTCGACGATAATCGCCGCGGTGAAACTGCAATTACCGCGCGTAATGAGAGGCCTGGTGAAATTCCTTAAATAAGACGGAACGGCGCGCGAGCAAATATTGCAGCGGCAAAACCTTAACCGAGCAAAGTAACGAAAACGAAAAATATCATCGGCCATATTTACTGTAGGAATACACAAAATTCCTAGAACATAAACAAAAGACCCAATATATGAGTTTACGTCATCAAACGTAAAAATTGCATATTTTTCCCATATCCAGCCAACCCCGTAACACGAAACGGTATATTAAAAAAGTGCAATTAAATCTAGAATTTACAGTTGAAAATATAAATAATTAGGTAACATATAATTTTTCATTAAAAAATATTTCTCATAAACCATAATTTCCTTATGAATTTATCCGATCAATAATGATACATGAATTTTGTATGTTATATTTTTTCCCAACGTCCTACGAACTGTTTTAGATTTTAGGTTAGGTTTAAGGGTACCTACCGTCCCAAGCCGTATTCCTATCAGATTAACGTGATCGTAGCTACGGGCAGTCGTGTGCTGGGTGACTCGACGAAAAAAAGGCGTCGAGGCACGTCGGCACGTAGCCTTTAGTATAAAGAGGACGACCATACCTCGCGAGAGAAGCATCGTCCACCAGGTATCCTGGGGCTACTGTACCTCGGCTACCGGTTTCTTCCAAGCCAGTTTACCAACACTTAGCCAACGGCACCCCTGAACGAGGTCTCCCACACGTTTTAAAAGTCGACACGACGCTCAGGGCGAGCTTAAAAGCGCTTCTGGGCTAATTAAGTAGGCGGCGCCACTAGTCGCTGCCTGGACTGTACCAACCCGTCGCCACGATATACCCAAGCGACGATCCCTTGGATGCCCGAAGACGTCCACAGGACGTTACCATGTGGACGTTGTCTTGAGCTTTTATTAAATTATTTCATTATTTTTATTCAAAGACAAATTTCAAGACGGTTTTTCATCTTTTCGTCTTTAGCAACGGCGTCGGCGTCAGTACGATGGGAAAGACGCCACGATCGATAGTCCTGGCTACGCATTGGGGCCTGATCAAAGGCTCGATAAGACCCTGCTATACTTGGCTGAGATCGGTATCGGCTTTTCGTGCTCCTTGGGTCTGCATAGGAAGCTGGGACTTAAATATATATACAGTTACAGAATATTCCATAGGTGTCCGTACACTGGCGTTGGAATTGCATCTATACATATTTTCATCGACTTCCTGTAAAGCTGTCACTATTCTTTATTTTTATTGTAAAAATTGGGAAAAAAATTATATTCAATAGTACTGCAAATGGTACACGTGAAATGTTTATGGACGTCCGTTAACGGATGCTGGGACTTTTTCATTTGTTTGCATATACTCGGTGAAACCAGGAAGAATTTTTCCTGATTACTCTGAACTGCAGCATGGGCCCTCGCGTTCTCGCTGTAAGTCCCAAAAGAGCTTCGTGCTGTGTGCATACTCGTTATGCCCTACGTCGAAGGGACACGCAAAGCAGATCACTTGCACACGCCTCTTAAGTTTAAGTGGGCTTGCGCCAGCTAAGGTTTGGCCAGAGGTATATATGCACCTGCTAAAACGCAGGTGCATGTACCTTTATAAGCATTACTTAATTTTTGGCGGTTACATACCTTGAATAATAATTGGCTTCTACTGCCCGGCAAAAAAGCCATAACTGGCGAGAGAGAAGCCTGACTGGAATTGTGGTCGTCGTGCCAAACCGACACCTGGTTTGTGTCGCCTCTTAGAGATACATCGTTTCTTCTCTTTCTCGTGTTTCCTTGTTTCTTTTATTCGCCAGACTCTGTGTGACAAGAAAAAGAGTTAAAAGAAAGGATAAAATCGAAGCAATTGGCTTCGAAACGACTGCACCCTCTTGCAATTTCACAACATTGAACTAAACTAATATTTATCGGATGAAAATCATTATTTACTATTTTCCTACTTAACTCGTGCATTATGTATTATTACTGTGTTAAAAAAATAATATATATATCATGCAAATAACATTGCAATGATATCGTGGTCTTGTCTGCGAATTTATAGTCGGCACGAGCCAAGTGAATATCAAAAGTAAATATGCAATACACCGTGTACATAAATAGACAAAAACATAACCCATACCTGTATCATAAGTATCTCCCTTTATCGACGACACTTAAGCGGCGTCCAGGCGTCTCTTTATGCTATGGCAATAATATACCGAAAGCTTTTCAGACTCTTTAAGACTTCAGGATGAACAGCTGAGCGAGTTCTGCGTCAAGCACACGACTTAAAATACACTTTGAGTAAAGATAAGTAGGTATAAAGTAACCCAGTCGTCTCATTATCTTTTCTGACTTACCATCAGCCGCCGTCAATGCTGCGTAGAGTGCACGTGAAAAAATTACCCACAGGAATAACATAACCGTCCAAAGTCCCTAGGAATTTCCCTAGCCGTCAGTTTCTCCTAATCGAGAATTCGTCTCGTTGTTTCACTTTAATTATCATTATATCCAAGATGGTCGTCTCCGAGTCAGCGACTGTTTCTCTTGTGTTTCTTTGTTTATTTTTCAAAGGTTCAATTCCGTCGTGAATTACGTGCGCGCCTTATACGTAGTTTCCTCGTGCGAATTGACTCAGCGCAACCGTCCAAGGGAATTCAAATTTAATGGAACTACTCGCCTCGTTACGTGTACACCTCTGGCGTAAAGGTGGACCCTCATGTCAGTGACGTCAAGTATATAACGTATATCAGCCACGACATCAACTCTGACACACATACCTTGCTTAACTCCTCATTAAGAGGAACTATCGTCTCAGCTTCCTTCGGGCGAGGTCGTAAAGTCGTAACAGCTACGAACAAAATGAATCAAGAGCAGAGATATTGACGAAAGAAAGAGAAAGAAAAAAAGGTAGCGGTAAAGTAGATGAAGCGGCAGTTACGATTTTGAGGTTACAGGAATATCTCTGCGGGAACTAAGGTATGGTACGTTTATGATAATTTTATTTTCCAAATAACGATATAGGGATTTTATTTTTTTTTAATTCTTTCATTATGATAACGCTTAACGGTAATGTCATTTTTGAAATTGTGTATATCTAGCTTGCCGAGCCATATTGATGTCTGAAATAAAAAATTCAGCTTTCATAGTTTTCTGAGCCAACGCAATTTCTCATGACTCACCAATCGGTGAGCGATTATCAAATTTCGAAAATTCATCACAGCCCCGTAGAAGCCTTTGATTACGTTCAGACTGACGTCATCGCCATAGCTTGTAACTTTTGCCACTGCGATTTAACCCGGAGTTACGATCACGGCGACAGCTCAACGACATCCATTGGATTAATGTGAATCGAGTGTCCTGTTTGTTCGATTGCCGACTGTACACGAAGGTTAATTCGAGTCGAGTGTTTTCCTCTGAATTATAGTCGGATGGATCAAAGAGCATTTACGAAGGAGAGTATATAGGATATGTAAAAAAGTAGTAGCGTAGCGATGCCAGGAATGCCATTAAAAAAAAGGCGTCGTCCTAGACATTATTTATAATCAATACCAGAAAGAAGCAATAAATTGCATATACATTTAGTCGATACTAAAAACAGCCTCGATTGAATATCCTTAAGCCTGGACAGGCTTGTTATCTTATCTTCGATAATTAACAATTTTTTTCAATTCGTTTCCCAGTAACCGACAAGAAAACTTACCTTACTTCTCATACTCGCACGGAGAACTTCATAAGAAAATCATTTAATTCCAAGAACTTACGCACGTACAATATTTTCCAAAAGGCACGGACGTAAGTTCGATGACGAATTTTCGACAGAACTCGAGCGCCGTTCAAATTAGAGAAAACCTGTAATTCGAATTTAACGACCACACATTATCCCACCGCCGGTTTTACGACCAGCATTCATTCACTGCGTTCACGTCGCTTATGCTTCATTCAGAAACAACTTCGGTCATTGATATTTTCCATGAATTCCAAATAATTTGTGATAACAAGTTTGTTCCTTGATAACGAGAAAAAAAAATTTCTAAATACATTTTTCGAGCTAGAACCAAAATATCCGTGAAACATAGAAATATATATATATACATATATAATACATGTAAAAATACAGAAATCAACCATCCCTTAAGTTTCCCGCTGTGACGTCACATCCGAAGGACGTCTCGATTCGCTACCCCTCGATTCTTCAACCCTCGCGAAATCCGGTTCCGGGCGCTGCAGCCATTTCCGTCTGCCACGTGACTTCTCCACGAGGGGTTGATCACGAATGTGCTCAGTCACTTAATCCCCATTCGCCCTTTCCAAGTCATAAAACATTCTATAGACAGACAGGGCGCCCCATAAGATTTCGCAGACGGCGCATCAGGTCTCCGCTAGACGGTCTCTAACCAACCCTATCTCTAGAGACTCTCTTAGTTTCTCTCGTACGCAATCGAGCCACCCTTAAAACCCTTGACTATCCAACGATAGGAAGTAACAGGGTGAATCGTGAAACGGTGGTCACTAAGCGTGAAGATAACACGCCAAAGGTTCATATACCATATATCTATATACATATATAGCTACTTCGCGGTACGTCATCCAAGAGTTGACACAGCCTTTTTATACATTCTCCTCCTATATAACTTTCCACATCCCTTATTTATAAGGAGCCGTTTTCAACGATCGACTCCATTATCTTCTATTTGTAACTCCTGGCTGTGTTCCGAAATCCATAGCTCGACTGGTGAAAATGGAGTTTGAAAAAAAGTCGTTATTGATATCTTATATGATATTTACGATTATCGATTAAACGTAATAACTGTTTAGCTGATTATCGCGAATGACGATCCTGATTTTTTCAAAAAATCCAAACTATGAATCTGATAAAAATCATTTCTTCTGTTGTAGGTGCGACGTTGTTACACTGTATATTGATATACACGTGAGACACCATAAAGGCGGTACAGACGTGAGAATTTATTCTTTAGTCAAGGACGCGACGTCGTTTATTGCAAGGGAGCACAATGTCGCCACAGTAGAATGGACAAGCAGAGCGTGAAAAGTGTCTGCGTCACTGGCTCTTTTACTCGGAGTTCGTCGAGGTAGAAAGATATAAAGCTGAAGAACCATGGTGGGATGAGACCGTGCGCCCTTACGGTATAGGGAGCAAGGGTGGTTACGTTTCTGCTGGTAGTGACGACAGCAGCAGCAATGCGACTGGGAGAGTTGATGAATCCGACCTTGCGACGGCGTATCCCGCAGTTTGCTAGATTGACCCGACGTGGAAACAGCCCTCTAAAGTCACGGGGAGATGGCTGAAGCAAGTCAGGGGTGCGTAATTGAAACAGAAGAGTATGACGATGAATAGGCAACTGATGTCTTCGTTTACAACCATTGTGAGACGAGTATAGGTTGGATGAATTTTTAGAAAATCAAAAATTCGACGAAACTACTCTTGAGGTAAAATTTAATAAAATCTGAACTGACCATTTTTGGACTTATGGCTGATCTATTTTTTTTTATTTAGGCTCTGGATGAAATGTATCTAAAGCGTCGTAATTGACGACGTACGTGCGTCGTTCATGAACGTCAAAGAAGACGTCCCCGATGGGTGCGTTTAATTGTCCGAATATTCGAGTGCGTCATGGTCCATCGAAAATCCAACGAGTGGTCCATTGTTTCACGGCTCTTGACTTCCCCAGGGGATGAGGTCGAACCATGCGTCTCTGGTTTGAGTGAGTGAAGGATTTAGGTGTAGCGGCGACCATAAAGCAAGATTAATGAGGCGAAATGCAGTTCGGTAGGAAGGAGGAGAAGAGGGGATGGCAGGGGTGTTGGCGCCAGCTGACCGACTGCTTCACTGGACCCCATGAACCGAATAGAATCTCTCCCTCATCATCTCCTTTTATACGGAGTCCCTTCTCAAGGAGAACAAGATCCTCCGACACACCTCTGCCGGTAGGAGCCTGGCGTCAAGACTCTGGCACCGTGGCACCCATGGGGCCCCATGTTCCTCGTGGGGCAACGGGATAGAAAACGAATGGCCCGTGACGCTATGGAGTCTGTCGAAAGGAAGGATGGAATTTATTGAAATTCCTTAGTACCGGGACATACTTGCTGCGTCGGTATTGCAGGGAACTGGATACAGTTTCCTTCGTAAAAACTGTCTATCCCGATAGATCCGTATTACTGAGGGCCAGTACCCCGAGGACCATAATCCTGGAGCTATCCCTTTGTTCGACTTATTGTTTTCTTAGTCCTAGGTGCGAATGGAATAGTCTGGTACGCCCAGTGGGTCTGACTACAACAATAACCTGAACCACCGTAGATAATTGGTCCCGGCAAGAAACAATACCAGAAAGACATCGAGCCGGTTTCAATGCTTCGTTTAAAACTGCTGTAGCGTAGTACCAACGGCAAAGCCTCGAAGAAGTACCTGGAGGGCATCTGCGCAAAAGGTACGTCTTGGCTGTCAATGAATATAGGTTAGGTGCGTTTCATTGCATAAAGGGTGTCTGTAAAACAATGGCTAATTAACAAGCCGGGCGCCTTGCGCATTCTATTTACCCATAAAATATTCCAGCTTGCCATTTGCAACGTTACGAACGCCGTCGGTTCATGGTCGTCACGACGGCTTGAAAACATCTTACCAACCGAGGGACATGAATGAAGCGACCAAGGTGCAAAATCAAGATTCATCCAACAATATAAAATTCATTGGAGTGAACAATTATTTTTCCCTCTCGTTCAGATATCTTGGATTTAATCTACAAAGCAAAAGTTGGTATCCATGTCAATTTTGAAAAATCTGCTAGTCCATATTATTAGATTGAGCTCACGGAATTCTCTGTCTATCATCTTTCTGAATAATCGTTGAATATTAACATGACGAAATTCCAGGGGGATTCGCCGTGACGATGAACGTGATCGTGTGGAAACAGGTGGGACACCAAGCTTGCTCATCTTCTTTTTATCGTTCGAGGACGCCCCCCCTTTCAGGAATGCCGCGTCCATTATACCGTTTCGTCATTACGTGTCTGTCCGGGAGTCGACACCTTCATAGAGATACGTGTCATCCGGGAGTCATTTTTTTCTGTAACCAAAGAAAGGACAAACAGGCATCAACACAGTTGAGCAGAATTCATGAAGAAATTTTTTTCTTACACATCAAAACGTTGATTGATTTCGATGGATTATTTTTTCAATTTTTCTTTAACAGCTAAATCCCGAGTTGAAATATTTTTTTCACAAAATGAATAAAATAAATGAATGCCATCCATTGTTGATTTCTATAATTCTAGGATATCCCAATCCAACATCATGACCACCATCGAATAGCCAGCATGGTAATGGTGGGTATAGGGAAGCAATTCGATGCCAGCTTGTTACCCCGTAGCCCGGATTCGACGAGTCAGTTCACTGCTTGTTTTATAGGCGAGCCGAACAATGCTCTACGCTGTTTCGGGTCCATGCAGCATCCGACCCACACATTCAGTCTACTCTGCGCCGCTCCAGGGATGCTACAGAGTCGCACAATCGGAGTGCCAAGACCCGTAGAACCATTCCAGCCAGGCGCCGCGCTAGCCTCTTCCCACCTTTTATTCTCCTTTTTCTCCATTTCTTTATTTTGCTTAGCTTGCTCGTTCCCTCGTTGGCCGCCGCCGCCACCGACGCCGTCGGTGCCCAGTGCGTTGTTTTTTCGAGAAACAACACCAATCCTCGCAAGATTCCTCTCTCTCCTATTACGTATCCCGAATCCGGGACGCATTTGAAAATTATACTGCGACTTGCTGTGCTTTATCTTTTTTTCTTCTCATCCCTTCATACAAATTCCATCAAACATTCTCCCACGTGTTGGCCATCATACAAATATCATAAAACGCTTCTCCACGTGTCCCATCTAAAAATAAATTTTTTTAAAATTTCCATCCTTCAAATTTTACATAGCTTACATACTTATCGTAATCATCCAATTCGATGTAACTTTCCAATATATCTCCGCCCTGTCCTCATGCATTATTCTCTTCCGTCCTGCTACGATTGGCAGCGGCATCAATCCTCTCGTCCTACAACGTTCCAGCCACCTGTCCCAGCCAGTTAACCCACGTAGCGCATAACCAGTTTCGCGACGTAGACACGAAAGCTGGTACCAATTGGCGCGGGTGCGTGGTGACGTAGTTCACTGCAATAAGAGAGACAGAATTATAACAGTAGTGGTCCCTGTCCTGAACGTGGATCAGAGCTTCGGCCGAGTGAGGATGAATTAGGTGCCGCCCTGGCCGGGCAACACAAACGCGAATGGCAAATGGCGGGTGACAAGGCATCGGCATCTGCGTTTAATTAATGCAGCAGCAACCGCCGGTTTGCGATACACAGAGGCATGAGAATGCTGAAGCCAGTGCAGTAAGCTGTATATATATATATATATCGTACACTGGCTGCCCGTGTTCCATCTCACCGTCCTACTCGCTGCCTCTCCCTTTAATAATCATAACCTCTCTCTCTTTCTCTCCTGCAATTTTCTATATCGCTCACCTCCACTCGCGTACCAACATCCGCGTGTATGCACTTCCTACGTGCTGGTTTCCCGCTCTCGAAGCTTCCCGCCGTACGTGGCGGAACCGCCAGTCATCATGTATACGTAATACGAGTATATATATGTATGCATACCTGAGGATACGTACTGGTCCACGTATCTATACGTGGAATTCATACCACCGAGTGCAGCCAACTGTGTACGGAGTATAGGAATCAACAGTGTGAGCCAGAGATGCTGTATATAGGATGCGACAGTGCGGCGCCAGCCTCGCATATAAGCAGTCCGCCCGAGCGGGTTCCCTATACTGTTTGCAAGTCCGAGTGCTGGAACAAGGGTACAGGGTGTTTAAGAAACGTTGGATCGCGGCTGTTTCAGAATAAAAGAGCCACTACTTTAAACCATCACCGCCTTTAGCCATCGTCATCGACCATCAGAGCCATCTCCGGGGTACGGTGTTTGGCCACTACCGAGAAACGTAGAATGTCTCGCGGCGAGATTGTCGCGCCATGTTATTTAGTTCCTGAAAAGTCCGCCTGGGGCGACACTGGCCGAAAAACTGCGTGCATCCAATTCGCGCGGGTAGTCGAACTGATTTGACGTCTTGATTTCATCGGTATATCTCGACCCGACACGAATCGTTTAATTAAATTGTAATTACTATGTTAATCAGTGTAAAATGGCGTCCCGCTTGCGTAATGGATGGCTAATAAGTATATACCTTACGCATCCAGTGCATCGTGCTCTCAAGCCTGTGGACACTCGCTCAAGAAAATACCTAAGTTTTGCGTGCAGCGATGCACTTATGCACTTCTTGGTATTAAAGGAGAAGGCGCCTTACATACGTGCAGTGTCGAGCGTGTAATAAAAGGGACTCGGCTTTTCGTGTGGTGTCTTCTCGGTGCGCGGCGTACAGCCCATATATGGCCACTTGCCGTATAATTCATCGGCCTCGCACACGCGGGGCCCTCTTATGCCTTCTAGAAACCTAACCTAACCTAAGCCAGAAGTAAAGAGAGCACAGAGCCACCTCGTGTGCACTCTGCACTGTATCTCGCTCTTGAGCGACGTGTGGATATACAACAGATGTGCTTCGTGGCTGCCATTTTTTCCCCTTTCTTTTGTATATATATATATATACACATATATGTACGGATACACGTTGCGGATATAATATTGAGTAAGAATAAGTATTATAATGGCATCGATTTTCAGCCTGTGGGCCTTGTGATGGAGCATGAGAGAAATTATGAATGCGAGCACGTGAGAAAGTATGTTCCCATGCGTGATCCTCGTTATCCGCCGTTAGTTAGTACGTATAATAATACGGGTCGCTATGTGATGTTAATAGTAAATATATCTGTGTATGTGTATGGTGCCACTCATTTTTTTTTCTCGTCGATAACTTCAGGGAGAAAGGACTCGGGGTAGAATAAGAGAAACAACTGGGTTGTCTTCCTAAATATATGTATATATTTCATCTTATGTACATAGGAAGAGTGACGAAGATAGGGAGAGCGATTATAAACGTAAGAGAAAATATGTATAGCACCAAGATCTTCCGTGACCACCCGAAGCAACGGTTCTCCAATTGCGATTTTGTGCGAAGAAATATGTTTTTTTTAATCTTCTTGTCCCGTTTTTTGTACCCTGTAGTTAAACGAGGAGGATCGTTTCTGGTTAAATTGTGTGTTACGCCTGTATATATGCGCGTATGTATATATATATATGCTCTCCAAGTGATCTGTGACCAATGATAATTAATGGCGCCGTTTTTCACAAACTTCCAATTGCATCTGCCGTATGAGTGTTCCAGTACAATAATTTGGATTCGGTCGATTCCCAAGATGGCGATCATTCTATTCTCACGTTGTAACTCCTCGCTTCAATCTGGGAGCCGACTACGCGGAAAAGCTATTCGTGGTCGCCCCGTAGTGCTATACGTCAGTGAGAAATAAAGAAGCGCAGAGGCCACAACACGAAATCTAAAACGATCTAAAGCGGACCCGTTCTTTTAATTATCCCGTCGGCGTCCAAGGCGGGAAAGGCTAAACGGAACGAGAGGCGTGTAGGGCTCTTAAGAAAAGAGAGAAGAGACATCAGGCGTGAAGCGATGCCAGGGATCAATTAATTCTCCTGCTCGAGAAGGCAATTGAGCGGACCCATAGCTTAGCCTGTAGTTTAGGCCTCATTGGGACCCTTTAAAAATATGGCAATAGAAAAATACTATACTTTGCTATGCAGGTACGTTATTTTTTACGATACAGTATCTGTAGTCAAAATAAATATAATAAATTTAAAAAATCCATTAATTTTTAATTATCCGTCGTTTTTTGGTAGTGAAAAATATTTGTTGCATTTTTCTTATGAAAATTTTTCAATTTTTAATGCTAGTTCATAGCTAATTGTTTTTGAAAGTGGCGCTACTGTCGCGACGGGATAGAATTAGTTGTGTCGGCCATTGGAATGAGTAGAGCTCTGGCGCCGCTCGGACTGCAGGCAGACGGCCAGACAGGTGCAACTGCCGTCACCCGAGACTCAAGTGTAACGTATACATATGAGAGATTTTTACGTGCATACGTATAGTTGGATACTTACACTCCTGATACTATAGTAGTATCTGCATTCCTCTCGTTCGAGGTGTTTGCCACTATGAGAAGTGACACGCGACACATAGGCTATGCGATTATCATCGAAAAATGATATGTTTGTTTTTCTGGTCAGCCTACGACTCAGCCCCGTCTGCGATTCAAGATAGATTCTACGATCACACTACTCTATAATGTTCCAGTCAGCTAGCCTAGTATTTTCTCGGACACTCACTGTAATCAGTAATGCCTCACATGAGAAACCTGACACGTCTCTCTGAAGTCTTGATGATTTTTCATTACTGGATATCAAACGGGTATATAATGTCCAAAAACTGTTTTATTTTATTATATAGTTGAGTGGATTGTCATGTTATTTTAGATAAAGTCTTCATTTTTGAAGTAACGATTTTTTAAGTGTCACTCAGGATGAATTTTTGGATAACGCATTGGTAGACTTGACATTTTGATGCGAGTTATGGGTATGTTTGATTTTTTATTGTGGAAATAAAAAGGCTTGTTTTTAAGTGCCACCAGTTTTGGATACCTTATGCGCTGTTGAGAGATTTTTCAGGGGATTTACGAGTGGTGAGAGGTGAATGTGCTGCCATCATAGTGGAGGCACAGGTTACTGTAGTTTAAAATAATGTGAGGTGTATGGTAAGTGTTGTAAAGGTTTTATCATCCTTAGTTTGGCTATGCAGTAATCTTCAGTTTAACTGGTAGCTGCAGTCGATCAGTGGATTTTCAGGGTTGTTCTGTTGTTGGTCGCAGATGGAGCGCGTGATGATATAACTACAAGTTGGGTGAGTGCCGTCTGGTATCAGTATGATGTTCAAGGAAAACATATCTCAGTATTTTCCTGGAAATTAATGTACTGTGAGTTAGGAGAGAGAAAGCACGAGGATCAGAAGTGAACGGGACTAGTCTACTATCTTGTTCTTTTTATTTAAGGAATTTCAACCTTATGATAATAAACAATACATTTTGTTATAATATATCTCGTAACATTACGATGCGTGACAAGTGCATACGATTCTTTATAATCTACAATGATCATCGTAAATAGTCATCGGACGTTTAGGAAGTCTCCGATAAGTACGGTTTTTCTTTATGTTATTCTAATCTGTGCCTTACCTGGACATGTTGCACAAATGAGATATCAGTTGTGCTGATATCGTGACATATACAACGCCAATTGCAATTCTTCGTTGTTAAACAGAAAAAATGACGATGTCAGTTAAACTTTTTGTCATATTTTTATGTTTCTTTGTGAAAAATATTCATGGAGGTTGTTATCCTAACTTTTGTCACAATGTTACGGTAAGTAGTTTTAAAAATTTCTGTCATATTTCCTTGGTGAATTTCATTTTATAATGTATATTTTATTGTCCTTAGAGATTTTCAGAATCGGTGTCTCATTACCCTTGCGAGCTAATAAAGTTTCAGAGAAACAACAGTAAGGGATTTATTCTGTAGATGAATTTTTGTATAATGACAGTGTTACTGATCGTTTTCTTGTTACTAGATTGTATCGACTTCAAGTTTAAAAACTTGGGAGGTAAACCTCAGGATGGACATTTTCCTGAGAAGTTTGAACTTAATGCATATGTAGCAAAAGCTAAGAATGTAATTCTAGACCCAGCTTTTAATTTTACTGTCAAGAATGTTGGTTTTCATGGTAAGCGTGATATGTCTGAAGCTACGCAAATGGATTTTTAAGAAATGTTATACTTTTTATTACAGAATTAGTCATGAGATACCAGGCTATTGGAGATAAGCAATTGTCGGTATGCAGTTATATACATTTAAATGAAAATGTAACACATTTAACTCCTACAGAGTTATTCATGTCCTGCCAATTCTCCGACATATCTGCCGAGGGATTACCCTATAGCTTGGAGTATCTAGTAGTTGGGAAAACTTATACTTACAGTAGACAATTAAAATTCATAGTTCCAAAACATCGTGATATTCGTAAGTCACAATTATACATATCTAATTACCCATCTAATTTCGATTCTTGAAGTCATAAAGTTGTATTCTCCACTTAACATATAGAAGCAAACAAAATACAATACTACACACCATTCATATATGTTGATGTATCAGTTTCAAATTCTGTCATATTGTACATACAACCTGCACCAAAAAGATTCAATGTTACGAGATACATAGTTTGGCTGATAAGCGATACCAATGATGTTAACAAAACAATAATTGAAACTGGCACAAGTGAAGAGCACATTGAGCTACGTTATTCACTGTTCGAAGGAGTAAATTCGTTTGAAGTAGCTGCAATGCATCCAAACTGCAGTAAAAATGGATGTAATAACAGTACATTACCATACATCAATCGAAGTAACTACATAACTTTCAATAATAATTAATTATAAATATTCCAAATACTTATATCCTTTCTTTTTATTCTAGACCGTGTACACATAATGATAGTTCACCCTATGTGGTCACTCTGTGCAATACCATTTGTACTATTGTGCGTTGCATGGCACTTATATAAATTACATAGAGAGCGAAGTACGTACCTACAAAATTTTACAAAGTACAGCGTATGAATATCACCAAACCAACGCATATATAGTGTTCTATAATTTTGTCAATTTTCAGCATTCGTCAAAATGCTGAAAAAGAAACCAAACTGTCTACTGGTCTATTCTCCAACACACGAGTCTCACATCAATGTAATGGTACAATTAGCAACGTATCTTAGAAGCTGCAACATTAATGCAATGATCGACGTATTGGACATTCCAAAGAATACAACAAAGGTAAAATATTTCAAGTCTCGTAACACAAAATACAATTGAAATACAGTGATCGATACGCCATTCATATTTTCTTACACAGAATCCCTGTGACTGGTGTCGCCGTGCATTTGACAAGGCCGATATTGTTATCATCGCGACATCACCCAAGTCCGACGACACAAACGACCATATTATTTATAGGAACTTAGACAATTACGCGCTTAGATTACTGGAAGAAAATTATCCTCGTCGAAACAAACGATATTTGACGATACAATTTCCTTATTGTAAGACTGACGACATACCGGAAGAAGCAAAGCATTTTAAGCGAATCAATGTACCGGATGATCTTGGAAAAGTTGTTAACACTATATATAATGTTGATATGCGTTTAGATAGCGAATCAAAGCATGAATTATTAAAAAGCATTGAAGACGCCTTGAGCAGTGTTCAGCAAGATGTGACTGGCAGTCCTAAGGTCTATATCGATTCTGGTAAGTTTACATGATTCTTCGTATGGCTTGGTTGCCCTTATGTATGAACTATAACAGTTCATTTGTGCTTGCAGACGCGATGCCATTGATACCCAGCACAAACGAAGCTGTGGCATCGTCAAATGGTAATAGAGAGATGGAGATAATGGATGTAGCTGATTTGAATTACGTTAATGAGTCAGACGTCATTCATCCTGCGCAGTATTGTAGAACGAACGTACATGATTTGTGCTGCCTTGGTGAGAGCCAAAAGAAAAATGAAGACAACTTAATGGACGACATGGAAACAAGCGATTCATTCTATATCACTCAACTGAAATTGTAGATGTTTTTCTTTTGTACTTGTCCCCAATTTTTCAAGTCTAATTTTATAAAGTGTTTATAGTTTTTAATATTTACTTCGTAAATTATCCTCAGTCACCTTGTGAATATATTTATAATAAAATTTTTGCTATTAATTTTGGCCTTGTTAATTACCCAAACTTAAATTATAATGCAATTATTCAGTGGATAAGTTTTGAGACGCTTACCGTTGTAAAATTCTACGAATAGATGGCAGCATCATACCGTTGAATCACGAATAGAACAAATTCGAATAGGACATCTGCGCTGTTATTGGCTTACAGTAACATTTTTTCAACCAGAACAGATCAATTTCATCCGCAATATCACTATATGTGATACATTGAACAAACCCAACCACTATCAATCCTAAATAAGCGTATTTCAATCGAAATCCATTCACTGGAGAGTGGTAGACAAAAAATTGAAAGTATTGAAAAGCTTTTATTTCGTACAATAGCACAACAATACATTTTTTTGTAACAAATACAGCCAATTCCAGAACCACAATTTCCGAGGTACAACGAACGATAAGTTTTTCCTTCGTCACAAAGAATAAAACAGTCTGCTTCAATATCCTTCGTCGGACCACGTAATATTATATTCTGGATACTTTTTTTTGAGCAGATCAACCGTAATTTTGTGATCAGCTTTGCCAAATCCCTAGAAACAAACAAAGACCTTCCAATAAATCTTCCGGATCGAATTGATTGATTTTCTGCAGTAGCCTATCAATAAATTCGATAAGAGCATTGCCGTAGACTGCGGAGAAAAATAGTAGAGCGACATGAAAGGGTCGATTGATAAAAAAAGGACTGGCATACTTAGAGACGCATAATAATAAAAGATCCTAAAATATTTGAAAAGGGCAACCAAAAAAAGATATGGTCCCAGCGATGGCTGCGAATCGTTTATACGAGTGAACAATAAATTTTTTATACTTTATTATGAACAATAAATTACATTATTAAACTGACTCTTAACCTATTCATTTCATTTCTTCCGTTGTCGTTTTTTATTATCCTTCTGACAGATATGTCCTCGATCTTAACTTAAATCTTATTTCATATCTTCCATCATGGCGGCTCGACAAGCTTTATTATGATAAATTACCCAGCGAACACAATAGTACATGTGACGCGCACGTTAGCAACAATGTCAGCCTAATTTGTATAATGTCAACTGGTACCTTGACGTTACATAAATGAGGATGGCATTGCACGTAACGTGTGCGTCACGTTTACTATTGTATTTTTTGGGTAGAAATTGGAACATTGAGGCAAGTGTCAAAAAATCATGACGAGCATCCCCAGATAAACGTTCGTATCCATCGCTGAGCTGGTAAAATCGGAGCACCCAGGGCGACGCTAAAATTGCTTCCCTGAACACTTCGTGGCTTTAGAACCTCTAAAACCGCCGAAGCCCCTGAATCTTTATCCAACCCCCAAAGGGACTAAAGGACTTTTTAATACAAATTCAGATTAAACTTCCCGAGGCAAAACGTTTTTCTCCTGTCTCTCTCTTCCTTTTACTTTCACCGGTATACTCTCTTACGTGTTTTATACTATCTCCCCCAGAAAATATGACAGAGTGAGAGAGAGAGAGAGAAAGATATAGCAGTTCGAAAAAAGACGACTTAAATATAAATTCTTATTTATTAGATCAAATAAAATTGCCGTATCTAATTTAAACTTGCTATTTTATACATATTCGTTTGTATCTGCTTTGCTGTGAGTAAAATATATACGTATAGACTCAAACTATATTATTCGAGAAGAAGACGGATCGTATTGACGTAAAGAAGTTCTTCAACTTCGTTCTCAAGAGATGTATAACTTTTCCATAAAAATTCAAATTCTGAATTCAGTCTCTTCTAACTGCCAAACGTTAGTAACAGCCATGCGTTGTATCTGTTAGGGAAAAGTTTTATCTAAACTCAATAAAGTCCAGATAGAGTATTCATATAAAATTTCAAAAAACAAAATGGATCATGACACTCAGAGCTTGTTCATTTTCAGAAAGTATGAAGAAAAAACTTCGCATTACCAGAAAGCTACGCCAGAAATGTATTTCATCCTGACCCACCAATTTTATCCTTCACGGAGCAGTGCACAAGAACCAGAGATCTTACGAAGTTACCTCACGGCTATACAGTACGAAATAAAAATATAATTGTAAGAGCACAGAAACGTAACGACTCTGTAACACAATTTCTTCAAAGTAGTTCCGTACCTAAATTAACTTACGGTTAATGGATCCTTTGGTGTTTACATGTAATTGACAATTAAAAACTTTAATTAATCACAAAGGAAATTACCTGAGAGTATCCATAAACCAAAATCTTCTTCTCCGGTTGGTTATGATTTATTCTGCCACCGCCAAGACATTCGGTATCCAACGCCGAACCGTATTGCTTGAGCTGAACGCCGGTCTCGTCGTAAATATCAGCTGTGAAGACAAAGGAGAAAATTTGTCTCAGTGCAAAAATTCTTATTTGCCCAAGTACAATTACCGTCTGTGATATATTTTCGCGTAAGCAACGGCTATTTCTGTGAGCTTGTAGAGATAATAGAGCTCTGGTAGAGAATACAGAGAACATGTCAGACAAGAGAAATTGTAGGTTGCATACATGGTTATACCTATGTGTATGCCTCTACTATGTCCTTCATATATAGATATACCTAAATGCATATGAAGTGCTACATGATGCATCATACTTAAGAACCGTCATCTCGGAAAATTCGTAGACTGTACACAGCAGAGAAAGAACAAAGAATACAAAGAGAAGCAGTAAGAAATTTTTCAAGAAAATACATTCGACTTACGGAAGGAAAGCAGAAAATCGTTGAGAACACAGTCGATGATAAGTTCAAAACCGAGAAGAATGCATATTCCAAAGAAACTTACGTGGTGATATTATATTATTTAAGATAGTTTTCAAGTAAGAAAGGATGACTGGAAATATGTCCATTCATTATTTTCCAGTAGAAAGAACATTTTTGTTAAACGACCGTACTGTCTCGTTCGCCGTGCGTTCCACTGTAACTTCCATGATGGCGCTGCGACGCTACTCAATCGGAAAGTTTCTATTGGCACTTGTGGCGCCATTGTGCGGATTTACAAAGAGAGGCTAGAGAGGAAGCTTGACGTCGTATTTTAAAGTTGCTACAGATTTAATGGTAAGTCGTACCTAAGAGGATTGAATTTTTGTACTGAAAGGTAAAGGAAGATCGGGTTTAGAATGTTTCTGAAGAAGAGATCATGACTGTGTGGAACTTTGAAAACTTGACCTGCGGGTCTGAGACTATGCAGTATCGGAATGATCCGGAGTGAATGAAACTTGTGCAGTGAATCAATCATAAAGGTAAAAGATATCTGAATCGTCGGGTGAGAAGGTTGAATTTTCAAATGTAATTTTAATTGTGCGCTAGGCGATATTAGATGAGCAAGGAGTGTCAAGAGAAAATGGCGGTTAAGAGAAAGGATAGAAAAGTTCAAGTGCGCTATAAAATGAAGTGTCACGTGTGTGAGAAATGTCAAGGACTCTCGGAACAAGTATACAGGACTTTTACAAGATTGTTCTATTCCTTCGTTTGTACCGATAAATTCACTTTATGAATTATCAAATAGTACGTATGTCCAAGAAAAGACGAGCAAGGTTCTGAAGGTAAATAAGTACATTTAATTTTATCTTCAAAGAGACCACTTCAAGGAATTCTTGTAGATTCTATGTCCGAGTAATAAGATTCTGGTTACTTTGCTGAGTTACTATCTGAAGGGTGTAGTTTGAAGAATTGTATCTCTTTAGAAATCCCAGCAGTCGTTCATCCCCCTTTAATTTTCGTTAGTACCATACTTCGAAAGCGCCCTGGGTATATTGCTGGATACTTACAAAAAATTTTACACTACCACTCTTTTATTATTCGTTATCGGGTATGATGGAGGTATCAATAAATAAAAGGGTGTCAAGTTCATAAAACATGATTTAATTTCAACCCCACTTCGTTCGACTGAAATAATTCGTATTTTCCAATGATACGCTTATGATAAATTGATATTAATAACGAAAATTCTATATAACGTAAATATTTATTTTATCGAAGCTCTGATTCACGGGGAAATGTTCGAATTCTGTGTATCACAGGCAAACATGAATTTGGCAGCTTGGCTATCCAATAAGAAACTGTTTGGAATATACCCAGAACTATTTTAGAAATGGATAAGAATCGATGAGAATTCGCCCAGTGGGTACTAAAAGCACCCTCGAGTATATACTAAGTGCGTAACACCATAAATACTCATAGTGCTCTACACGGGTGGTTTAGTCGTGGTTAATGTGTAGAAAAGAAAAGAAGAAAAAAATGAATGTTTGTGACTAAAGAAAATGGCTAGAAAAAAAAATAAATAAAAGCTATACAATAAAAAGTCCATGGTAGAAAAAATAGTTTTGATTGGACATTTCTAGTTTCGGTAATACTTCCAACGGTTCTTTTACTTTCCTCACTTTTCGTTAAGTATTGATATTGGATCCTGGTACTTGACGATAAGAGACTGCAGTTAAGGAAATTACGTAGCTGACAAAGAAAATAAAGTTCCAAATGTCCCTTGTACGTAAAACACCAAACTCTCTTTTCTAATAGTCCCTACAGTAACTGACAATGTCTGATTTATGTTGGAAGTTTTCCTTCCCATTATACTTTTTAATATATTACTTCTGGATTTACGGACCCACACCCCAAGACTCCTAAGTATACTATAGCCAACATTTGACACCCTGTAGAAAAAGAGTGTATAACAAACAAATTTGGATTTTTCACGCGTTAAATATCGTCACTTCCAACTCGCTAGACATCCATTTCCCGAGCACTTCGTCCCTTTACGCCTAAAGGAGAGTTAACCAAACAGCTGAACCGGAATGTTCTTTGACCGTTGACCAAGCCACGAACATGTTCCTTCAAACATAATCCGGTTTGTAAGGTACTGCTGATTGGGTTTGGGCTACGTTACTCGATAGTGAAAATTTAACAAATTGAGGTTAACCATCAATCCAACATTCCAGCTTACGGAAATCCAATTCCATGACACGTGCTACTTCCATCCTAAGTTTTTTCAACAGGTGAATAAATTTTTATACTCAAACGACAAGATGGATAAAAAATTAATTATTGAAGAATAATAATTTTGAAAAATGCTCGTATCGTAGTGAAGCTCGAAAATTTTACCTCTAACTTTCCACTCAGGCACCACAAGCTATATATATACATATAATGGCTACTCGTACCAACTCTCCCCGTACGGGACTGCCTTTTCCAAGCTGTATAGGACACAAGGGGAGAATCCCGGAAGGCGATATTTCTTCGCATGAGAATTATTTACCGCACAGCCACCCCTGTACACGGGGGTACACCGGAGAACCGGAAATAAATTCATCTTGCCGGCAGCCAGGTTCGTCCCGGACTTAACTTAGGTGAAAATAATTCGAGTACAGTGAACCCTGCCGTAATATACGAAAAGACGACACACGTATGTAAACATACAATTTCGTTGATCCCTATTTAAGCGAGACCCTCAATAACCCTGCGAAGCTGCCCATTAGACCTTCCCATGTACAGCATATAACCTCGATCTCCTCCAACCTCGATTTTCTTCCTGCATCCCCAAGTCCTTGAAAACCTTCTCCCCAACACACACTTAGGGAAATAACGTCAGGGCTGAATCACCAATTTCAGGTACCCAGGTACCCACATGTTCCTGCGATATTCGATGATCCTCGATTAGGCATTCTTCGACGTACAATGGAATCAGCCGTAGGCTGATACAACCCCTATTTTTTGTAAAATCCCCCATCACCCTTAAAAAATGAAAAAGAAAATCCAGGTCCCACTGTATCAATATACGTTATACGTCATTCGTTATCAGCGATAACGTTGTTTCGCAATCGTTTCACGCGCGATGACGTCATACAAGTAGCATCTCACCGCAGTCATTAATCATGCGGACTGAATAAAATCGCCGCGTATGACGAAGGGGTAGTTTTGCGTCGTTACGTTAAAATGACCATTTCCATACGAAGGGTTGCGGCGGGGGTGGATTTGTTCGTCAGCGAAAGCGTAACGACATTTTAACGTGTGTTCTGGACATTTCCATTGAGCGGGGGTCGGTAACGTGTTTACCGTAGGGGTTGGTAGCCATGGATGGATGGCGAGAACAAGGGTCTGCGATAAAGTCTTATCCTCACTGGACCGAATGGGAAAACCTTTCGCCAGAAAAACTTTGCAATTAGGAAGTAACGTACGGTCGGATAATATATATACACCTACCCTTAACTTGAACCTTGTATAGTGAAGTACCACAGTCAGGGATACCACCCTTCAACTTTCTCTGCTGGACCTCAGGGCAAGAAAAGATTTTGAAAAAAAAAAGAGGAAATTTTGACTTTCAATCCTGAACATGGGGGTGGCTGACCTTGACTACGTAATATTAACAAGGTTAATTGTAATGATGTTTTGTGCAATTGATAAAATTCAAAATGAAAAATTAAATTTCAGAAATTTTTTGAATTTTCGTCTCGAGGTATTACGTGGGGATTGTTTCTCTTACTGGAGAGGTGACAGCTTTGGAATGGACTGTCGTGAAATTGCTTAAGAACATGGCAATTAAGTGACAGGTACAGTCGGCGGAGAAAATAAAAAGTTTATTAAATCTAGGTCATTCGAAGGTCTTCCCCTCGTTAACGTCACTCGTTTTACGATAGATTTTAAAAATAAAATTTCAAAGTTACGTAGAAATTATTTTTAATTTTTTTCATTCAAATGTCTTTTACTGCTCTCTCTCTCTCTCTCTCTCTCTCTCTCTCTCTCTCTCTCTCTCTCTCTCTGTCTTTCTCT
>NW_014334032.1:0-2814 GCF_000341935.2 Cephus cinctus | reverse complement strand
CTCTCTCTCTCTCTCTCTCTCTCTCTTTCTCTCTCTCTCTCTCTTGCTCTTTAAGTTTTTATCGATTAGTCGTCCACGGGTACTGACTTTCACCACGGAGAACGCTCGGGCTCTTTAATTAACGTAATAAACACTGTGCCTGAGTTACTGTACAGTAGCTGAACCCTTTTCATAGCCAGACTAACCCTTTTTGTGTTCCCAAATCGATATTCCTTTCCGTTTCGTTACGACCAGTCCGCCCGTTATAATCGCCGTGTCTAACGATGCTGATAAGGATTTCGACCGAGGTACTTTGATCAATCGTCTTCCTGCCAACTAGAAAATTGCTGGGAATCAGATATGCGTACGGCCTCAAACGATAAGCCTATTCCATCCGTGGACACCCCCGTGCAATTCCTCGTCCTGAATTCGCACAGAAAAAAAAAGGACGAAAAATCCCCATCCTGCGCGATATAGATTTGCTCGGGGACGTAGAAGGGTCTGTAATAGGTATAGGAAATGCTTAAGGCTATATGGGGAATGTGAAAAGAGCCTATGGTAGAATTGTATAAACGTCCCTTGGGTAAGGTAGAGTAACATATACACACATATATATATCTATAGATACAGATAGATTCATTTTCTCTCATTAACGAGCACTCTCGAGATGCTTTTCGGGATGAATGAAGTTATCCTTCGTCGTGAGCGGGAGGTAATTACAAAACTGAAAAAATTTTGACCAAGAACGTGACGTGCCAAAAAAATCTGCTGGACAGGGAAGATATTCAACATGTGAAAAGGAAGCTTTAAGTGGGTCAGGACGATATTTTATGGAAGCAAGGACATTCTTTTTTTTTTTTGGTCGACAGTTTGATAAGAATTTCTTTAGGACACGTCGCTGCTATAAGATTAGTGATAAGAATTCTAGTAGATATTTATTTGATGTTATATTTAAATTTTATATATTTAATGACGACAATCAGAGAGAAAGGGAGGGTGTGAAATATTTGAAGAGAGAGAGAGAGAGAGAGAGAGAGTCTTAGTAAATATTAATTTCCCAAGTTTCTAAACATTTCAATTATAAGACACCCGGAAGGGAGGGTGTGAAATATTTGATCTTTAGGACACGTCGCTGCTATAAGATTAGTGATAAGAATTCTAGTAGATATTTATTTGATGTTATATTTAAATTTTATATATTTAATGACGACAATCAGAGAGAAAGGGAGGGTGTGAAATATTTGAAGAGAGAGAGAGAGAGAGAGAGAGAGTCTTAGTAAATATTAATTTCCCAAGTTTCTAAACATTTCAATTATAAGACACCCGGTATACCTTGACTTGACAATACGGACTGTTGCCTATAAGCTTTACGCCGTTTGCTCATTGTTCCGCACCCTTGGCGGCATATCGCGAGTCGCGTTTCTATGGATGAATCGTTGAAATAAATTACCAGCGACGCCACCGTATTTATTGTCATACTTTTGCCAGCGTGCTTCGGGTATACACGGTGTATACAGCGAACCGAGCAATCTTCTTGGCGGGACTTTCAAATCGTTCTTTTTCGATTAACGTGAAATTTTCAACGGCGCCCAATTGAAATTGCGGAAATCGTAGGGAGACTTGAATACAGCCCTTCTAATTAAGGAAACTTTCACCGACCGTCTACGGCAGACCCTTTTTACTTTCTTTTTGAGAGGGTCACTTTTTTTCAATACGTTTAATTAAAATTTTCTCTATTCATTCTGCCCGTCGTTCCGTAATGCCAAACCATACGGAATTCACGGATATTCCAAATCGTAATTATACACCATAGAAATTTCACCGGTCCCATTCTCACTCATGGCTGACGCACAATGCTTCATGTAAACGCGTCCACATTGTTCTGGCTCACAGTACTCGCATGCGAGTTAGATAATTAGGTGAATTTTGGAATTGATTTTTGGAATTGATTTTTGAAATAATAAATACAAAATTTTAATACTTTTTTTTTATCTCTATGGACGCGACGAACCTTGCTGTGACGTAATACCATTTTTTTACGTTCGATTTGTGTCCGTTTTCAATTTTTTTTTTTTGAAAGCTTCAATTTTCCCCTTGCCACTCCGGATCAGGGTCAATCCGTCTTTTTTTTGGAAATCTTCGGAAAAGGCAGAAACACCCCTGGCGTCACCGATAGAACCACCGCCTTTAACCTACCGTCGCAAACTTCCACGTATGACGTCACGCTCAGGAGAAAATCAACAGCACGACCTTTCACCTCAGAGACAGTCGCACCCTCCCCATAGGCACGAGTACAGTTATTTTTGTAAAACTGAAACACCCTTCGACGTCAGACAGCCTAGACACGGAAAATCAATGATACAAAGTTTGCGTCGGGTAAACAAGAAAAAAAATAAGGGTAGTTAAAAAAAATACTTTTCCACCTGGTATATCAATGTTTTCTATCCCGTGCAATTCCGTTTCCAGGATACAACGACATCGTTAACGACCTAGCCAATTTCCAGCGACTTTCGTAGAGACTTCATTTCTGTCTCGCACCCCTTTTTACTACTACCCCATAGAAAACCACCCTTTCACCGACGACTTCACATCCAAAGAAAAAAAGATCCCCTTGATCGATAATTTATTTTTCAACATTTTTTTTCCACCCTCCGACCCCCCCTCCATTCAACCAGCCTTGATTCGAAAATGACAAAAAAAATTTCTAAACGCCAACTACCCTCATACCTATATATGATGTAACGTAATTCTTTAACTGATGAGCCGACACCGATAACAAAACATACGAGAACGACTATCTTCGAGAAGCAACCTACACGTTACCTTCGGCCGTCC
>NW_014334031.1:1170-1327 GCF_000341935.2 Cephus cinctus | reverse complement strand
TGGGTCTGTCTGGGAACGTCTGGAACAGACTGGGATATTGTTGGAAAAGTCTGGAACAGTCTGGGATCGTCTGGGACAGACTGGGATATTTTAGGAACAGCTGGGGACTGTCAGCGACAGTCTAGGACAGTCTGGGACCGACTGGGATATTTTTGGA
>NW_014334031.1:855-971 GCF_000341935.2 Cephus cinctus | reverse complement strand
GGGGAATTTTTGGATCAGTCTAGGGCAGTCTGGGACAGACTGGGACCGAATAGGATTTTTTTGGAACAGTATGGGACTGTCTGGGACTGTCTGGGACAGATTGGGATATTTTTGGA
>NW_014334031.1:184-566 GCF_000341935.2 Cephus cinctus | reverse complement strand
ACAGGGATTTTTGTGGAACAGTCTGGGACAGACTGGGATATTTTTGGAAGAGCCTGGGACTGCCTGGGACAGTCTGGGATACTTTTGGAACATCCTGGGAATGTCTGGGACAGCCTGGGACAGTCTGGGATATTTTTGGAATAACCTGGCACTGTCAGGGACAGTCTGGGACAGTCTGGGACCGACTGGAATATTTTTGGAACAGTCTGCGACTGTCTGGGACCGACTGGGATATTTTTGGAATAGTCTAGGACAGTCTGGGAAAGACTGGGACCGATTGGGATTTTTGTGGAACAGTCTGGGACAGTCTGGGGCAGACTGGGACCGACTGGGAACTTTTTGGAACAGTCTGGTACAGTCTGGGACAGGCTGGGACCGACTG
>NW_014334031.1:0-163 GCF_000341935.2 Cephus cinctus | reverse complement strand
TTGGAACAGTCTGGGACTGTCTGGGACTGTCTGGGACAGATTGGGATATTTTTGGATCAGCCTGGGACTGTCTCGGTCATTCTGGGACAGTCTGGGACCGCCTCAGATATTTTTGGAACAGTCTAGGACTGTCTGGGACAGACTGGGACGGGCTGGGATTTTT
>NW_014334030.1:0-1456 GCF_000341935.2 Cephus cinctus | reverse complement strand
GGTATGCGTCATCATCTTTTGTGCACTCGGTATCGCCTGTGATCGTCAGTATCGCCGTTATTTTCTCGTTGAACGCCTTCGAGTTAGCATCATGACCATGGATATTGTCATCGAGATCGAATACTTCAAAGACTCCGAGGGGCGTCTGGCGCCGAAGGAGGTCGGCGTCGTGGCTGCGGAAAGAAGATACATAGGCCACTGGATTGTTTCACCGCCCTGTGATTTCAATGAATTACCAGCGGCGATCAGAAGCGAAAACAACACCATGACACGTTATCGGCATGGTCTAGAGTGGTTCGACGGCGGCATAACGTACAAGCAGCTATACATCAATCTTCGAAATATCGCCGGTATTTTGCGGCGCATATACACGCGGGGTCCGGAGAGCATGCTGTTCCTGCAGACCGTTATGGCCCGGGAGGTTATAAATTTGGATGAAACACCCAATAACTCACCATACGAGGACTTCCCACCGAATAGTGACCATTACGAGTGTATCGTTCACGCTTGTAAGGAGACACGGGGATCGTTTATCTGTGCTCTGAACAACGCATTACGTCTTGAATTCTGGCTTCGGCATAACGGACCGCATATATGAACACGCTAGACATTTACCTCGGCCTTTGCGGTATATCGGAGCATACGACGGGTGTCTACGCAGCTGATAGAATACCCCGCAACTGGTCGAAACCCGCTGCTATTATCGCCAAGACGGACGATCATACGAAACCAGGAGTGCATTGGGTTGCAATGTACGTGGACGCTGACGGAGACGGCTACTACTTTGACAGCTACGGATTACCGCCGCTGAATGATCACCACGCATCGAGACTCCGACGGAACTGTCGAGCCTTCCGATGGAATACTCAGCAGCTTCAGAGCGAGACGTCGACGGTGTGCGGCCAATTCTGCATGATGTTTTTACACTACCTCTCCTCAGGCTTTGGGATGCACGCCTTCCAGAATGTGTTTAGCGGTGATTTGCGGAAAAACGATAGAATTGCTCGAGAGTACTATGACGCTTTTGTGCAAAAAAGCGCTTGGCGGATTGCCGGTATGCGGAGGATAATAAGATCTATGATGGTGGACCGATGGAATACTCAGCAGCTTCAGAGCGAGACGTCGACGGTGTGCGGCCAATTCTGCATGATGTTTTTACACTACCTCTCCTCAGGCTTTGGGATGCACGCCTTCCAGAATGTGTTTAGCGGTGATTTGCGGAAAAACGATAGAATTGCCCGAGAGTACTACGACGCTTTTGTGCGAAAGAAGGGCTTGGCGGATCGCCGGTATGCGCAGGATAATAAGATCTATGGTGGTGTAGGTGGTGGTAGGGTACAATATTCGCGCTGTAAATCTGTATACATGTGTTAATTTTTTTTTTATTAGAATTAATCTTGTAAAACAATTATTATTAATAGTACATATATGTATTTTATTATAATAGTAATAGTAT
>NW_014334029.1:0-2244 GCF_000341935.2 Cephus cinctus | reverse complement strand
AAATTACAAAGTGAAATTTTGTTATGCCAATTATTTGTTTTTTTCGTTAAACGATTATTATTTGATACAGATGGTTTAAAATACATATTGCTTAATATATGCATTATTTTGATAACCGGTGTCTTTTTCATTTTTCATTCAATCCCGCCGTAACGTACCGTACCGTACCGTAACGTACCGTACCGTACCGTAACGTACCGTACCGTACCGTAACGTACCGTACCGTACCGTAACGTACCGTACCGTACCGTAACGTACCGTACCGTTGCAACCGGCATCAAAAATATACTAAACTTGACTTCAGTTCTTATACAATGTTGATATCAGAACTGACACCGGATCGGGTCAGTCCTGAATAGAGTCTTATAGATGTTAAGAAATAAAGTATTAAAACTGCGAGATGCCGTATCTGGACATATCTGATGACTGGTCGAAGGGCAAACGTAAGCCACCAGCGAGATGCGTTGAAGAAAAAGGTATCATAAGTTGATTAACATTCTATTAGTAAATTCACATTGTAAAATCAAGGTTCATTTGAGTTTAGCAAGACTACGCACTATGACTTTAAAGAAGCATATCTAGAGATACATATATTAGTGAAGCAATAGATAATTCAGTGAAAATTCTATAATCATTAAAAATAAACTTTCCATACAAGGAAACGTTGATTAAAAAGAAGGTAAATGCCTTAGAAGCAGAATAGATTCAGCCTCATTGGCATTTTATACGATTCTTATGGGGTTCGATGTGAAAGTTATGAATAATAGGAAAAATTAACAATCACTATACTTACCATGTCCAATATTGAATAAAAAGGTAGTATCCACAGCAAGACGAAATCCTATAAGAGTAGAATTGACAGGAAGCAGGAATAAATAATTGTTCAATGGCAAGATGATAAATAATTAGATAATTTATTAATGCCGAAAGACAGTATACAACAAAGTTAACAGAGACTTGGCTAGACGCTCTACTTGCCTGAAAGAACAATAATTTCGAAATATATCCTCAAAAAAGTAACTTGTCAATGGTAGATTATAAATAACTTGAATAATTTCTAATTATAAACAAATAGCACAGATTGCTCATAATGACATAAAGTTTTCACATTAGCTGATGTCAGATAAATATAATTCTAGTGGCAATTCGCTCGAAATAGGTATTGTCAATAGATAAGACTATAAACAATGTAGTAAATTGTTATTACAAATAGGTAGCACGTTGTTAACGTAATGACGCCTTGCTTGGACTCCATCCTATATCAAATATACAGAAATTTTGCAAAAAATACTTTGAGAAAGATATTGATAATGGATTATTTATAAATATTCTATAAATTTATAATTACAAGCAGGTAGCATGAATTAGACATGATAGCGTAGAGTCTTAAGACTAGTTATTGGAAATCCAATGAAAAATTTAATGAATTTTTGCCGATAATTACATTGTCAGTGGAATACACAAGTAATTCGATAATTCGTTATTATAAACAAATGCCAGTCGAGGGTTACAATGAAACCACGAATTGACATTAGACTTTGACAAATAAGTTGCAATTTTGACAAAAAACCCCATAGGATGTATTGTCAATAGAAACGATTCAGATTGTTGATAAATTAGACTAAGCGTCTCATAACTAATAAAAATAGTGCGTGGTACGTTAATATTAATAGTTTATTAATAAATTAGATGTCAAGGGATTATAATTTCGAAAATACAAATTTGGGCTGATTTGAGAAAAGTTCTAAGCGCATCAAAATTGTTGCTAGGCGAGGACAATCTCAGGAATGTTCGAACAGCGACCGCAAGTTCTAAGAATTTGACGTCACGAAAAGTGGCGTGATGTCCAATTACGGCTAAACCGAGATAGTTACGACTCGGGTTATTTAATTAAGCATTATATTATAATTTTGCGATTATGTTAAAATTATATAGGACTCTGTCGATTGTTAAGAACTAACAGTTCAATAGTTTATAAACTTGTATCGTTAATAATTTCCACGACAAACCTGCACCGTTACCAAAGATGCGTGTAGGTGGTGTAAGATTTAGTTTTGTTTAATTATAATTTGTAAGAATACCTCTAATTACTTATAAATTATAAGTTAAGAAGCACGGCTGAAATTTCATCGAAATGTTAGTTGTTAAATAGCTAGCAGGGCAAATTATAGTTGATTATCAAGCTTTAGGCCACTAGAAAGTCTTGATAATGTTTATTGCTAAAAATAATGTAAATTTAGACTA
>NW_014334028.1:0-9978 GCF_000341935.2 Cephus cinctus | reverse complement strand
TGGAGGATGAGCTTGAGAGGACTAAAGCCGAGCAAGCTGAACTTCGGGAAGAGCTATCGGAGGTTCAAAAGGAGACCAACGAGCAAATTAAGTTGCTGATAGCGGAGGTCGGAAGAACTCGAGAGCTGACGAAGCTCAGAAAATTCATCCAGGAGAGATACAATGCGGCCTGCCTAAAGGATGTCCACAAGGCATACCAAGCTGCCGTGAAGAGAAATATAGAGGGAATTCCCTTATCAGAAAAGGGAAAAAGAACAACGGCAACCAAACCAAAGGGGAAAGCCAAGTCAGAGAAGACAGCCGTCCAAGAAGGATGTCAACAAACTCAACTGACAGACAAGAAGTGCCCGATGGTAAAGCTGAACCGGATTCGGACCAAGAGCCAGGATTCCTCCTTGGAAGAAGAAATCTTACCAGCCAAGGAACAGAAGGAAGCCAGCCTAACCAAAGAATTCGAGCAGAGCGAAGCCAGTTCGACCGGGGAACTCGAACACGGTAACGTACCGTACCGTACCGTAACGTACCGTACCGTAACGTACCGTACCGTACCGTAACGTACCGTACCGTAACGTACCGTACCGTACCGTAACGTACCGTACCGTAACGTACCGTACCGTACCGTAACGTACCGTACCGTAACGTACCGTACCGTACCGTAACGTACCGTACCGTAACGTACCGTACCGTACCGTAACGTACCGTACCGTAACGTACCGTACCGTACCGTAACGTACCGTACCGTAACGTACCGTACCGTACCGTAACGTACCGTACCGTAACGTACCGTACCGTACCGTAACGTACCGTACCGTAACGTACCGTACCGTACCGTAACGTACCGTACCGTAACGTACCGTACCGTACCGTAACGTACCGTACCGTAACGTACCGTACCGTACCGTAACGTACCGTACCGTAACGTACCGTACCGTACCGTAACGTACCGTACCGTAACGTACCGTACCGTACCGTAACGTACCGTACCGTAACGTACCGTACCGTACCGTAACGTACCGTACCGTAACGTACCGTACCGTACCGTAACGTACCGTACCGTAACGTACCGTACCGTACCGTAACGTACCGTACCGTAACGTACCGTACCGTACCGTAACGTACCGTACCGTAACGTACCGTACCGTACCGTAACGTACCGTACCGTAACGTACCGTACCGTACCGTAACGTACCGTACCGTAACGTACCGTACCGTACCGTAACGTACCGTACCGTAACGTACCGTACCGTACCGTAACGTACCGTACCGTAACGTACCGTACCGTACCGTAACGTACCGTACCGTTGCAACCGGCATCAAAAATATACTAAACTTGACTTCAGTTCTTATACAATGTTGATATCAGAACTGACACCGGATCGGGTCAGTCCTGAATAGAGTCTTATAGATGTTAAGAAATAAAGTATTAAAACTGCGAGATGCCGTATCTGGACATATCTGATGACTGGTCGAAGGGCAAACGTGAGCCACCAGCGAGATGCGTTGAAGAAAAAGGTATCATAAGTTGATTAACATTCTATTAGTAAATTCACATTGTAGAATCAAGGTTCATTTGAGTTTAGCAAGACTACGCACTATGACTTTAAAGAAGCATATCTAGAGATACATATATTAGTGAAGCAATAGTTAAATCAGTATCTGATGACTGGTCGAAGGGCAAACGTGAGCCACCAGCGAGATGCGTTGAAGAAAAAGGTATCATAAGTTGATTAACATTCTATTAGTAAATTCACATTGTAGAATCAAGGTTCATTTGAGTTTAGCAAGACTACGCACTATGACTTTAAAGAAGCATATCTAGAGATACATATATTAGTGAAGCAATAGATAATTCAGTGAAAATTCTATAATCATTAAAAATAAACTTTCCATACAAGGAAACGTTGGTTAAAAAGAAGGTAAATGCCTTAGATGCAGAATAAATTCAGCCTCGTTGGCATTTTATATGATTCTTATGGGGTTCGATGTGAAAGTTATGAATAATAGGAAAAATTAACAATCACTATACTTACCATGTCCAATATTGAATAAAAAGGTAGTATCCACAGCAAGACGAAATCCTATAAGAGTAGAATAGACAGGAAGCAGGAATAAACAATTGTTCAATGGCATGATGATAAATAATTAGATAATTTATTAATGCCGAAAGACAGTATACAACAAAGTTAACAGAGACTTGGCCAGACACTCAACTTGCCTGAAAGAACAATAATTTTGCAGTATATCCTCAAAAAAGTAACTTGTCAATGGTAGATTATAAATAATTTGAATAATTTCTAATTATGAACGAATAGCACACATTGCTCATAATGACATAAAGTTTTTACATTAGCTGATGTCAAACAAACATAATTCTAGCGACATTTCACTCGAAATAGGTATTGTCAATAGCATATCTAGAGATACATATATTAGTGAAGCAATAGATAATTCAGTGAAAATTCTATAATCATTAAAAATAAACTTTCCATACAAGGAAACGTTGGTTAAAAAGAAGGTAAATGCCTTAGATGCAGAATAAATTCAGCCTCGTTGGCATTTTATATGATTCTTATGGGGTTCGATGTGAAAGTTATGAATAATAGGAAAAATTAACAATCACTATACTTACCATGTCCAATATTGAATAAAAAGGTAGTATCCACAGCAAGACGAAATCCTATAAGAGTAGAATTGACAGGAAGCAGGAATAAATAATTGTTCAATGGCAAGATGATAAATAATTAGATAATTTATTAATGCCGAAAGACAGTATACAACAAAGTTAACAGAGACTTGGCCAGACACTCAACTTGCCTGAAAGAACAATAATTTTGCAGTATATCCTCAAAAAAGTAACTTGTCAATGGTAGATTATAAATAATTTGAATAATTTCTAATTATGAACGAATAGCACAGAGTCTTATAGATGTTAAGAAATAAAGTATTAAAACTGCGAGATGCCGTATCTGGACATATCTGATGACTGGTCGAAGGGCAAACGTGAGCCACCAGCGAGATGCGTTGAAGAAAAAGGTATCATAAGTTGATTAACATTCTATTAGTAAATTCACATTGTAAAATCAAGGTTCATTTGAGTTTAGCAAGACTACGCACTATGACTTTAAAGAAGCATATCTAGAGATACATATATTAGTGAAGCAATAGATAATTCAGTGAAAATTCTATAATCATTAAAAATAAACTTTCCATACAAGGAAACGTTGGTTAAAAAGAAGGTAAATGCCTTAGATGCAGAATAAATTCAGCCTCGTTGGCATTTTATATGATTCTTATGGGGTTCGATGTGAAAGTTATGAATAATAGGAAAAATTAACAATCACTATACTTACCATGTCCAATATTGAATAAAAAGGTAGTATCCACAGCAAGACGAAATCCTATAAGAGTAGAATTGACAGGAAGCAGGAATAAATAATTGTTCAATGGCAAGATGATAAATAATTAGATAATTTATTAATGCCGAAAGACAGTATACAACAAAGTTAACAGAGACTTGGCCAGACACTCAACTTGCCTGAAAGAACAATAATTTTGCAGTATATCCTCAAAAAAGTAACTTGTCAATGGTAGATTATAAATAACTTGAATAATTTCTAATTATAAACAAATAGCACAGATTGCTCATAATGACATAAAGTTTTCACATTAGCTGATGTCAGGTAAATATAACTCTAGCGGCAATTCGCTCGAAATAGGTATTGTCAATAGAAAAAACTGTAAACAATATAGTAAATTGTTATTACAAATAGATAGCACGTTGTTAACGTAATGACGCCTTGCTTGGACTCCATCCTATATCAAATATACGGAAATTTTGCAAAAAATACTTTGAGAAAGATATTGATAATGGATTATTTATAAATATTCTATAAATTTATAATTACAAGCAGGTAGCATGAATTAGACATGATAGCGTAGAGTCTTAAGACTAGTTATTGGAAATCCAATAAAAAAATTAATGAATTTTTGCCGATAATTACATTGTCAGTGGAATACACAAGTAATTCGATAATTCGTTATTATAAACAAATGCCAGTCGAGGGTTACAATGAAACCACGAATTGACATTAGACTTTGACAAATAAGTTGCAATTTTGACAAAAAACCCCATAGGATGTATTGTCAATAGAAACGATTCAGATTGTTGATAAATTAGACTAAGCGTCTCATAACTAATAAAAATAGTGCGTGGTACGTTAATATTAATAGTTTATTAATAAATTAGATGTCAAGGTATTATAATTTCGAGAATCCAAATTTGGGCTGATTTGAGAAAAGTCCTAAGCGCATCAGAATTGTTGCTAGGCCAGGACAATCTCAGGAATGTTCGAACAACGACCGCAAGTTCTAAGAATTTGACGTCACGAAAAGTGGCGTGATGTCCAATTACGGCTAAACCGAGATAGTTACGACTCGGGTTATTTAATTAAGCATTATATTATAATTTTGCGATTATGTTAAAATTATATAGGACTCTGTCGATTGTTAAGAACTAACAGTTCAATAGTTTATAAACTTGTATCGTTAATAATTTCCACGACAAACCTGCACCGTTACCAAAGATGCGTGTAGGTGGTGTAAGATTTAGTTTTGTTTAATTATAATTTGTAAGAATACCTCTAATTACTTATAAATTATAAGTTAAGAAGCACGGCTGAAATTTCATCGAAATGTTAGTTATTAAATAGCTAGCAGGGCAAATTATAGTTTATTATCAAGCTTTAGGTCACCAGAAAGTCTTGATAATGTTTATTGCTAAAAATAATGTAAATTTAGACTATTTTCGCTAATTTGCAAATTTCGCCCTGCTGATTGGCAAATGAACACTAGGAAGGGATTGACTCGGTGTTCGAAGTCAACTGAGCGCTCATTGGCTGCGGCTAAAGCACTTAGCGATTCTATTTAAGGAGCAAGCGCCATGACTCCAGGTTCCAGTCCGATATCGCGAGTCAGTGCACGTACTACGTCGTTCCGCGTGGACCAACTTCCTAATGGCGTAAGTGTCTTAGACACTACGCTCATTGGTGGCTAGAGTACTTGCCAAAGTGTTTAGTTGTAATCTTCATTGATTCGGTCGTGTAGTAATTGAACGAGGAAAATATATAGCCATTTTTATTTTGTTTTTACATATAAATTCAAAATTTTATTTGGTCTATTGCCATTCTTTTACCTCGACGGCAGCAACAACATCCAAGGAGGTCTCAACAGCAGGAAGTTTGGAAACCCTTTCCTGATTTTTGGTTAAAATTAGGTGGCGACCGACAGACCATCGGTTCACCATTCTTCGGTTCGAAGCAAAGGCACACGGATCAAGGACCGCCCTCCGTGGGACAGCCGAATCTAGGAGGACCAGGAATTCTCTAAGGGCAGAGGATTACCAGTAGGCCTACCAATCCGGTCACAACCTAACCTAACCTAACCTAACCTAACCTAACCTAACCTAACCTAACCTAACCTAACCTAACCTAACCTAACCTAACCTAACCTAACCTAACCTAACCTAACCTAACCTAACCTAACCTAACCTAACCTAACCTAACCTAACCTAACCTAACCTAACCTAACCTAACCTAACCTAACCTAACCTAACCTAACCTAACCTAACCTAACCTAACCTAACCTAACCTAACCTAACCTAACCTAACCTAACCTAACCTAACCTAACCTAACCTAACCTAACCTAACCTAACCTAACCTAACCTAACCTAACCTAACCTAACCTAACCTAACCTAACCTAACCTAACCTAACCTAACCTAACCTAACCTAACCTAACCTAACCTAACCTAACCTAACCTAACCTAACCTAACCTAACCTAACCTAACCTAACCTAACCTAACCTAACCTAACCTAACCTAACCTAACCTAACCTAACCTAACCTAACCTAACCTAACCTAACCTAACCTAACCTAACCTAACCTAACCTAACCTAACCTAACCTAACCTAACCTAACCTAACCTAACCTAACCTAACCTAACCTAACCTAACCTAACCTAACCTAACCTAACCTAACCTAACCTAACCTAACCTAACCTAACCTAACCTAACCTAACCTAACCTAACCTAACCTAACCTAACCTAACCTAACCTAACCTAACCTAACCTAACCTAACCTAACCTAACCTAACCTAACCTAACCTAACCTAACCTAACCTAACCTAACCTAACCTAACCTAACCTAACCTAACCTAACCTAACCTAACCTAACCTAACCTAACCTAACCTAACCTAACCTAACCTAACCTAACCTAACCTAACCTAACCTAACCTAACCTAACCTAACCTAACCTAACCTAACCTAACCTAACCTAACCTAACCTAACCTAACCTAACCTAACCTAACCTAACCTAACCTAACCTAACCTAACCTAACCTAACCTAACCTAACCTAACCTAACCTAACCTAACCTAACCTAACCTAACCTAACCTAACCTAACCTAACCTAACCTAACCTAACCTAACCTAACCTAACCTAACCTAACCTAACCTAACCTAACCTAACCTAACCTAACCTAACCTAACCTAACCTAACCTAACCTAACCTAACCTAACCTAACCTAACCTAACCTAACCTAACCTAACCTAACCTAACCTAACCTAACCTAACCTAACCTAACCTAACCTAACCTAACCTAACCTAACCTAACCTAACCTAACCTAACCTAACCTAACCTAACCTAACCTAACCTAACCTAACCTAACCTAACCTAACCTAACCTAACCTAACCTAACCTAACCTAACCTAACCTAACCTAACCTAACCTAACCTAACCTAACCTAACCTAACCTAACCTAACCTAACCTAACCTAACCTAACCTAACCTAACCTAACCTAACCTAACCTAACCTAACCTAACCTAACCTAACCTAACCTAACCTAACCTAACCTAACCTAACCTAACCTAACCTAACCTAACCTAACCTAACCTAACCTAACCTAACCTAACCTAACCTAACCTAACCTAACCTAACCTAACCTAACCTAACCTAACCTAACCTAACCTAACCTAACCTAACCTAACCTAACCTAACCTAACCTAACCTAACCTAACCTAACCTAACCTAACCTAACCTAACCTAACCTAACCTAACCTAACCTAACCTAACCTAACCTAACCTAACCTAACCTAACCTAACCTAACCTAACCTAACCTAACCTAACCTAACCTAACCTAACCTAACCTAACCTAACCTAACCTAACCTAACCTAACCTAACCTAACCTAACCTAACCTAACCTAACCTAACCTAACCTAACCTAACCTAACCTAACCTAACCTAACCTAACCTAACCTAACCTAACCTAACCTAACCTAACCTAACCTAACCTAACCTAACCTAACCTAACCTAACCTAACCTAACCTAACCTAACCTAAATCTAAAAGGAGATGCTCGTACCTGGGGAAACTTGATTGAATATCAAAATTTTGAACAATTTAAGGATATGTTTCTGGCTAGACATTGGAATGATAAAATTCAACAAGATGTAATGGCATATATAATGAACGGACGTTACGAGCCAAAATTCGGATCCATGGAAACATATTTTTTAACGTGGATGACGCATGCTAATTATGTTGATGCGCCGCTGACCGAGAAATGGAAAATTGAAAAATTATTGTTACATTTTCCTGAACGTGTATATGAGCGTTTACGATCAATGGCGGACCTGACAGTTCCACGCGTAATTTCACGATTGATCGAATATGACGGATCAAGTGTAGGATTGGCTATCGAGAGCCCTAGGGGAGTCGATAAAAATCCAATTAGAACTCAGAAATCTTCCGAGACCGATGACAGAGAATCTAGAAGGAATTTCTACGGTAGAAAAGAATACGGCAATAAATATGAAAATAAATCAGAAAGGCCAGCTAGAACCGTGGAAATTAAGAAAGAATCAAATATTGGAAACAGACCTAAGGATTCTGAGAAGAAGAAGGTTTGTAGGTTAGAGAGGGTTACCGAGGCTATGAAAGATAACGACGACGGGCAAACAATAGAGCAAGCCAGCGATCCGACTAAGAGCGATGTGTCAACAGACGACGACTCGGATTCCGAAGAGGCAAAACACTACTCTATGACTTTGATAGGTCCGGGCGAATACAACGCAGACTCAGAGTCAGAAATAGAAAATAATCCGAATATCCAACGGAAATATAAATTACCAAGCGTAAAAATTAATTTAGGCGGTAAATTATTTGACGCGTTGATCGATACGGGAGCGGAAGTATCCGTAATATCCGAAAGGGTAATAGACGCGCTAAAATCAAGAAATATAAAATTTCCTATTATTCCCGTAAAAGGAATTAAAATCATGTCAGCTGTCAAAGACAAAGGCACAGTAACCAAAAGAAAGGTATTACTGGATTTCGCGTGCGAGGATCAAATTAGATCACACAAATGTTATGTGGTGGGCACATTAGCGGAAGACATAATTTTAGGACTTGATTTTATTATAGAAAATCGAATGGCATTAGTACCGTATCTAGGTAAAGCTTTCTTTGACGTAGGAAAAGATAAAGTGGGATTATTAGACCCTACGAAAATTTTAGCATACGATGAAAGGGAACGAATGCTAGTTAACCAACTAACAACCGAGAAACAAGAAATTGAGGTTTTAGATCGCGTTAACAAATTGCCGAATAATGATCCAGAAATAACATGGGTACATCAGAAAGATTCTGAAAATACAATGGCGGATATGTTATCGCGACAGATATCCATTAAGGACAACTTAATAGAAACAGAATATCGGGTTCACCAAATCATTCACTATAATGATAACCGGAATTGGGACTCGTGGAACGAGAAAATACGTCAAGCTCAACGGAGCGATACTAATTTAGCATCGCGAATGGAGGAAAGGCCGGGAAATTTCCAGATCCAACAGGACATAATTTGGGAAAAAAGGGCGGACAAATGGCGTATTCCAGTTAGTGGACCGATAATAGAACAGCTGATTGAGAAAATACATGCGTTCCTAATACATTTTGGGACAGATAAAATAATAGCGTTCGCGAAAAGCATTTTTTATATAGAAAGTGTAGATGCGATCGTAAGAGACATAGTGGCATCGTGCGAATTATGCCAAAAGACGAAGTATTACACAAGAGCCACAGGGGGAGAGCAATACTACAAGCTACCCACTAAACCGGGCGTGAAAATTTCGTTGGACTTGTACGGGCCATTGCCTGTCGCGAAAGGCGGGTATAAATATATCGCAGTGACGATGGATCAATTTTCGAAACTAGTAACGTTTAATCCAATCGGTAATATCTCGACTAGAGAGATTATAAAGATATTTGAAGATAAATATTTCGAAAATTGGGGAAAACCTGACGTGATCCTAACGGACAGGGGTGGACAGTTTCTCTCAAGGGAATGGGCCGATTTCGGTGAAAGAAATGGTATTGAGTTAATCAAGACAACGCCATACAATCCGCAATCTAATCCAGTAGAGCGTGTAATGCGAGAAATCGGACGCGTAATTAGGACATACGCACACTCGAGTCATACTACGTGGACCATGATTTTAAAGCGAGCACAAAACGTATTGAATTCTACCGAGCATAGTAGCACAGGATGCATACCATTCTACTTACATAAAGATGAAGAATACGTACCACTGGGTTTGCCAGAGTTCTTGAGAAATCCAGAACCTGAAATGGAAGATAGGGAAACCTTGATTAGGGAAACACGAAAGAAATTAACCATCGCAGCCTCCAAGCGATACAAACAGTTTATTAAGAAAAATCACCCTGTAGAATACGAAATAGGGAATAAGGTGTTATTGCGAACACATAAATTATCGGAAAAAGACAAAAGACTTAACAGAAAGATTTGTCTAATATACGAAGGTCCATACGAAATAGTAGGGAAACCACATAAAAATGTATACACTCTGGAACGAGACGGAAACGTTTTAGGGAACTTCAACACTAGACAGCTTCGTCC
>NW_014334027.1:409883-475997 GCF_000341935.2 Cephus cinctus | reverse complement strand
GAATGTCGGACATTATATTTAAAGGATATTCTCAAACATCCTGGCAGTGTACGATGCTAATATTATATTCGCTATAAAAAAAAAGAAAAAGAAACAATTCACGTAAAATACCGTCGCTTGGAATTTCACGTGTTATTTATGTAATTGTTTATTTTTCTACTCATTCTTTTTCTCTTATCGTTTTTATCCCCCTTCGTAATACCGTAGGGACAATGATAATCGCAATGCTACCCGGCAAAAAAACGTTTAAGTAAAATCCCAATTCGCAGCGCTACTGAGATAATGTATATTATTAAATACTGTACGTATACATGGTGTATGATATTATAGGATGTTCCCTGTAATTAATGTAAATCTCTCTGGTCATTGCCAATTGGAGTTTACATAATAAAATAGGGAAGAACCTGTTCAATAATATAATAGGCAACAAATATACATTGTTCACTGAAACTTTCTCTTCGAGTTCCAATTAATTTAATGGATTTGTAATAATTGGTATTCGATTATCCTCCAGTCTAGAATAGTATGATGATATAATGCTGGCAGCTAGAAAACTTATGTCCATATCTGTATAATTATTTAAGATGATGAAAATGAAAAAAAATACGTGAGAATGATTGGAAGTAACTTTTGTATAATATAACTAACGCGATACGAATGACTGATGTTTACTGCGACTAAGGAATAAATTAATTGAGTAACCTTACGATACTACTGATTATTAGAACAATAAATTTCATTAAGGTTAATTGTTCATTGGACAAAATTATCGTAATAATCATCTTATTAAATTCTCTGTACTATCTATGAAATTGTTCCATTTATCCTTCAAGGATATTTAATTTTCTCCTGCAGTGTATATAGTGTGTTTGTGTATTTCAGGTACCTATTGAATGAAGTCATTATGCGGTATAGTTGATTATAAAAACAAAGAATTATCACGGATAAACGTTTAAAAAAAAGTGTGACTATTATAATTCTATTAATATAGTTACGTATAAACTGTTCTCGAAAGTTTCCAGTTTCCAGCATTCCTCTTCATACTGCTCAAAGTTACAGCGAACGTCAATAAACTAGCAACGTATCAAAATATATTTTCTGCATTTATCTGTTTGGTCTATATCCTGAGCTACTAACAGAATGGGCTTTTTCTATTATGAATCAATATTCATTCCCGCGATTTAAGTAAGAGTTGGAAGTACGAAGTAGAGAAATAGCTAACTCTATGCTTTATATGGACGTTTCATGTAGTCTTCGAGGCTTCTGCGAATCAGGTGTATTTTCTTTTTATAACCGACCAAAGACCGGTCCAAAAATGTCATGTGAAAATTATAATTAAATTGAAACCTTTTCTGCTTATTTCGATTCACTTTTTTGCATTGATAATTCGCATGATACTTCTGATTCATAGGTTTTCTCGCGATAAATCCCGAGCACGACTGAGGCTTTTTGTTGATACAATCAATTCCTTTAAAAAATAGCGCAATAACTTATATATTTAATTACAGTTGTTTTTCATTATGAGAACCAAAGGTGCGCGCCTCATTTCCTAAACGGAATATACTTCGAGTTTCTTGATTTTGGCTTTTTCCTCCTCAGATTCATCTCGGCAGATCATAAGCGTATGAGAAAGGCCGCAAGTTATAGCAGTGACGTACAAACCTTCCAAAGCTTTCACTTCCATTGGAGTGGTAGACGATTTACGGAGCTCCCCAAAACCCTGGAAAAATGAAAAAAAAAAGAGTAACTTAACATTCTGTTTAACTCATTAACGCTCAAGAAAAAACGGGGCAACCTGGAAAAAAAGACGCCGCTCACGCACGGCCTAATGTACGCTTCGTCGCTAATCACCTTCCACCCGTCCTTTTCGTTTTATTAAATAATTTATTTCACGTCATTATAACTATAAATCAGTAATGTTATGTATGTTTCATTAGTAATTTTTTACAAATCGCCATAAAAAATTCACGTCATATGTTACAAAAAAATCTGTAGTCCCTTGAGTCCAGGATTTTCGGATTGACCCTGTTTTTGCTCAGGCGATAATACATTAAAGACAATTTTTTAAATAGTCTGATACAACTTACCAACTCTCCAAAGGTAGGACTACCTCCCCAAGCAATAACTGAATCATCGGCAGCTACGACGACACTCGTTTGTGACACTCCGACACATCTGATTTCCCATCCTGACAGATCTTGAATTGGTTTTGGGTACATATTCGCTTCCCCAGTACGTTTTGATTGACCGAACATTAATGCAGTTCCATGAACGTTAATAGCAATGCTATAAGTACTTCCACAATAAACCGATCTGATACTACGATTTGGAGGTTCAAGATATTTAATCAAACGCGGTACTAATTCATCACGTTGTTCATTGTGGCCGAGACGTCCAACACCACCAAAGCCCCAGGAAAAGGAACGGCTTTTGCTGTCAATGGCAACAGTATGATAGTAGCCGCAACTAAAATCCGTGATCTCAACGCAGTCGACAGGGGTGATGTGTCCATCCTTTGATCTCTCAATGTACATTACAATCTTCTTAGGTGCTTTCTCAAAGTGGAAGGCCATCCTCGTGTTTGTGATGAAGTACTTGCCATCAGTGTTGTGTCCTAATGCTCCATACTCAGGGCAACCAAAGGAATGCAAACCACCCTTGATATCGAGTATCATTGAAAAGTCAGCACCACAGCCGATCTTGACAATAGGTGGACCACTGTATTTTACTTTGGTGGCTTTTGTGACACAGATATCTGCTTTTCCAATTCCACATTGGCCCAGTTTATTGTCGCCACACGCGTATACGATACCACGACTTGTAAGGAACAGAGTATGGCTACGGCCACAAAATGCTGCTATGACCGTTTCACCTTTGAGAGCTTCTACTTCTGTTGGGTCATCACGACGTTTTGTATCACCAACACCCAATTGTCCTAAAGATTACGATAGAAAGTGTTGATATCAAGAACAAAGAATACAAACATGTGTTTATTTTGCTTGATCCATTAATCCTGTACCAATGTAAAATTCTACCGATCAATAGAAGTATGTTAAATATCAGGCCCTAGATACCTTGAATATACATATTTGTCCAAATTTAATGGTAAACATAACCATACCGTGTATATTGATTCGTTTACCTTTCTGTTAATTACCTTTATCATTTCTACCAAATGCAAGACATCTATTATCCTCAGTTACAATGATGGAATGAGATGCAGCAGGACCAGAAGCAACCAGTCTCACACGAGTTCCATTCAGATTCTCAAAAGTATGTGGAGTCCAGAGATTACGTCCAATATTGACTTTTACACTCTTCGGTGGTGCCTTGCGGCCTGCCATATCCCAGTTAGTAAGTCCACACATGAGCAATGTTCCAGATTTACCCCAACCACCCTTAAAACAAACAATACTTTAAATAGAAAATTAAAAAAGTAATAAAATTTAAATACAAACATATGCCACAGACATTTCAAAGCCTCAAACAATTAATGTTTTCCTGTATTGTTTTTTTAAGTAATAGAAGCAAAATCCTTTTGTCAACTTTCTCCTAGTTCGTTGACCGGATAAACCAATTTAAGCACCCTTGTTAATTATTTCAATAGACGTTGAAGTCAGATTATGAGATCAGAAATAACATCAAGTCAAAAAAAATCACCTCCGGGGGCGGTAATTCAGGAAAAGCGGATACATCGGTGAGGTCATCATCCGCTGTGTCCTCACCATCGGCATTCGAGCCGGCGTCGACGGCGTCCTCGACTTCGGAATCGTGTTCACTCGAAATGTCCTCGTCGTCGTACTCGACTTTCCGCGTCTTCCCCCGACCTTTCTTTCCCGCGGCGGTGTTCTTGCGCTTCGTAGACATCTCGCACTAACCCAACACTCTTTTAACTATGCTCAAGACTAAATCCTTGTATCTTTGAAAACGTTTCCGAGGGACGCGGCGCGAATGACATTTATCGATGTAATGGCGGTAGAACGTGCTCTACACTCCGAATGCACAACAAAAACGCGCGGCCACCTGGCGCTCAAAAATCATAATAAAACCATGCTCGAACGATAAACGTAAACCATAAACCAGAGTTATTGTAAATTTCCCAGCTCGCGCTCCATAAACCGCTCACTTTAACACGAAGGAACGTTGATACTGAAACGGACTGTGAGACAGTAGCGGGAAATTCAAATATACTAACGATCAAGGTATACAATTTATTATATTAAATCTTAAATATAATTATAATATATGTAACTGTCGTTTTTATTTTATACGTCATATCTGCGGTAAATCTTTAACAGCTTTTTTTACACTGATAATTTTTATGGAAATTATTTATACTAAAACATAAGAAATATTCTTTTTATATTGAATAATATCGTATCGCTAAATATTCAGCGAAATTTTAAAAGATTACTTTATTATGAAATACCACTAGGGAACATAACGAAAATCTATGAGAATGCATATGAAATCGGCAGAAAACTGTATTACCGATGGATCGCGAGAAAATCGTGCTCCAAGCTCCTGGAAAACTACGCTGATAACAGGAGAGAATAGTTGCGCAATGTTTAATTTAAATTTATTGTTTGTGTTTACGTGTACAGTGTCAACAATCATATTTGCTTGATGGCGACCGACGGGACGCAAGGATTTTATAATTCCTCTGTCGCCGATCGTCAAACAATAAAAGCGTGGAAATGGAATAAATAACTCCGTCTCCATTTTTAGCAAATGATCCATTACGGATGTTTGAAGTCATACAATTTGATCTATATCATTTATTTTTTTCAATGAAATCCCCACCCTTATGACTAGACATATAAATATATAGTTTCAAATATATTTTTACTAAAAACGTTTATTTCTCTCAAAGCCCTTTACACGTATTTTAACAACGGTAGTAAATACAATTATCTTTTTCTATGTTATCAAAATTATTCCACAACAAGTATTATTCCAACGTATACTTAGTGTCGGTATCCTTTTGGCTTTTCGTAATAAAAAGATTAATAATAAACATCAAACGCCTACAGACGAGTTTATCTGCGATGGCGCCTGGACGATTGTGATGCTATAATAGGTAAATAAAAATAGCGCCACTTAATGCGAAGTTTCATTCACATTACTGGCTCGAGAGATCAAACTAGATAATAACGACGTATGTAGGTAACGTGCTCAGATCTCGTGAATATCAAGAGGTGCATGTGACTCTGCACGAAGGGTTGCGAACCGAATATAAATATTTGTACAGGAAGTATTATATAGGAAGTAAAGATTCTATATATTTCGACGTGACTATATTGATTTATTGATAATAGTAATTTTTAATAGACTTATCGCATAATGGTAACTGCCATTTATAAATCAATCTGGATCACGATTGGTAATCTAATCGATGACAAAAGAATACGGATGTGGTTGGATGGCAAACAATTATTAAGAAACTAGGAAAAAATTGTTTTTTTTTTAGTAAAACGTAATATTTATTTATTTATCATCGAATCAAGGATCTGCTTTGACGTCATCGTATTTACAAGGCTTTTTGTTTAAATAAGTAATATATTATACACAATGGTAACTTAATTCTAACAATTTATATAATTATCTCTAATAATGTCTTTGATTGGACTAGTTAAGTCATTTGCATCAGTCGAATTGGGCCTCCTGGTAAGGAATAACATTATATTATTAATCGTTAAATAATATGTGATAGTAACATGTAATGCAAGTCGTGCATACTTACATACTTCATGTGGGATAGAAAAATGTCATAGATCATCGTCATAAGATTGATATAGATAACACGATACTGAACGGGAACGAATAAAAAGTTAACAAATTGTGTAGGTGGCCAAAAACAGCAATCCACCTGTAAATAACAAAATATTTTGTAATATTTTTAATAACCTCCATTTCCACTCAATCTTTTAACATGATAAATATATTAATGTGAGGCTGTAGTGTATAATTGACTTTTAACGAATTTCAGAATGAAACAAGAAAGATCACTCTAAAAAAGCACGATATCACGACTATCAGTACAAACAAAGAAATTATAGTGAAGGAAAATTTCAATGTGTAAGTCTGACGAAGATCAGTAATCTGGCGCCCGAAGTTAATCTCCAGCCCCATAAACAATGCGCACCTTCCACGTGTCGACGAACTTCAGTTTCACCTCGTCGTTAATATCCTCTATTTTGCGCTGCTCCATAGCGCCAATCCCAAAGAAGAATATAGCCAGACAAGTCGGACTGGCCACGATCTGATCTATGAAAGTCTTTTTCATGACAGAACTTGTATTTCTGCCAGGCAGGACGCGGTCGAGGACGGCATAGAAATAGTGATGGAAAGGACCCTGCATCAATCCTACCGTAACCATATTCCTGGTGCGCATATAATCATGTTCGTAGCTTGAATTGTCTTCTGTTTTCTTTGGCAAATCCTCTTTCATTATTTCATCCTCCACTATTTCTGTAGGAAAATATTTGGGAAGATGATGGCGTTTCCAATGTTCACCACGTTGCTGGAGCCAATCACCAATTCCCATCATAACCCCGCAACTCACGATGTTTGTGGCTAGTAGATACTTTCCTGTAAACGAATAATGGATTGAATTATATTTTTTTGTTATTTGTTATATTTAGTCAGAAAAACATTTTTTGACATTAATTACAGGATGCGACACGCATTTTGAGAAAATCAACCAGTTTGTCATTTGTGTAGAACCGGTAGCCTGTTTTCAGGCGCAATTCTTAATGATCGATATACAGTTATGGTTTTAATATAAATTATAGTTAGGATAGAAATGATAAATGTAAACTCTTCTAAAATTATTATCGTTGGCAAGGATAGTTCAGACCTAGTCCAAATATTGACTGTATTTCTATCGTATTAATAGAAATGATTAAAATAGAAATATTTGTGTACTATACATCCGCAGACAACGACTATTTCCGCAATATATTACAGTCTCATAACACAGATGCGCACTTACCAAATAGTTTATGAAAAACACCCATTTACGTAGAGCGAAGAAAATTTATACGGAATAAAAGATAATGGTAATTATGGATAAACTCTTTGGTTCAAATTAAAAAATTTTTATTCCTCAAAAATTATTGACTGTTATACAGTATTATTCTTTTCAAGCTTTACCCCGTTCTGTGCTATCTTACGTTATAGAATTCGAATGAACACTTTCTTTAATAAATTCTTTGAATATACTTTAATACGTTACTACTTCACTATATTATATATAACGCGATTCTTAATTCTCTGATGCTTGAATAGACGGAATGTTGGTAGAACGTTGCGTGGCATAACGTTCCAACGTCGGAAATGATTATAAAAATATTTTTAATAAAAATACTCTATGCCAATTAGTAATTTCCACGGAGAAACGCGCTTCCCATCTTCTGTCAAAACTCGAATGTCACTGATATTTCATAACAGCGACGGTGCACTAAATAGACGCTCAGTGTCTGTCAAACGCGTCACCTGCGTTTGCGCATTCTCGGTCGATCGACTCTGACGCGTTTCTCTTATTTATTTTTATCACTCGCGTGACAACGCGGTGCATGTTTTTTATTCGCAACCTTTAAAAGTACAAACGCTGCTTGTACCTTTCGAAATAGTACAAAATAGTGGGAGAAACGTGGATCTTCTGGCCATGCATGCAGACTCTTCTTGCATACCACAAATTTTATTGCTCAAGGACATGTAAAGTGGCATTGTAAATCGTGACAGCTTCGTTCTATTATTAATGCAATGTTTGTGTTTGACAGTAAACCTTGAGAATGGAGGATTTTAATCAAGTGAGTTCACTTTTGTACGATTAACCCTTTCACTACTACGAGCCACTATAGTGGCCTTCCATAAGATAATACTAAGATTAACACACAGAATGGCATCAAGGAGGATGACATACTTGGATGGAGTTGACAGAATGTGATAATACTTGATATGTTTGAACTTTCTGTTCTTTATTAGAAGTCAGTAATCGAGTGGCTTAACAATACAGTGACAAAGTTCCCATGGATTACTTAGCAGCGACTGCCTTGGGTTTTGGTCCTTCCCTAAATCCGTTCCTGAAAAAGAGAGAGATATTAATTGTATATCATGTAAATAGTTTATACAAATCTGAAGGTGTAGATCAAATACTATGATATAATTATTACACACAAGGATTACTGATAACCTAACCTAACAATAATATCCATGTTAAAATAAATGTTTAATTCAAAACTTACTTGAACTTGCGACGGACAATCTTAAGATGTCGCATACGACCAGTACCAGTGGTCTTCCTCCTTTTGGCTTTTATGGACCAATTGTCTAAAAAGATATTTACAAATAAAACTCAATGTACTAATTTAGTACCACCATTACTTTTTTGAATTTCCATACAGTCTATTACTTACAGGATCTCATCTTTCTCTTAGGATAGCCACATTGAGCACATTGTGACTTTTGGATATGGTATGAGCTGCGGCCACATCGCCTACACAGCGTGTGGGTCTTATTACGCCGCTTACCAAAGCTTGATGTACCCTTCGTCTGTAAAAATTAATAGACCTGGTAAATAATTCATCATATAAAATAACACAAGCTAAGTCGCCGAACACTTTGTCTTGAACTCCAACAAAGTCATCAGCGACGAGACATAAACACTTCAGCAATCTTTCTTGCCACGGCGTTGAAGAAAACAAGCTTGTTAAAATAGTTTAATTCAATTACAACATCAATTGAAATGCAATGAGAAATTAAACTTCATCAAATAATTGTCATATGCATTCACAATGTGACCATACATAAACACTAAGGTCCCTAACCTTAACTGCTAAAATCCGACATTCCGAATCTACAATATATATTTTTCCTAAAACTTTACTATCACACCAGAATTAATGTCTAGCTTTTAAAAAACTTTATATTGGTCTGACCAATTATCGTGGCAATAAGATTGCTGATTTTCAAACAGATTTCGATCACCGTGAAGCACGCTCACCATTTTATACGAAGGATCACTTCAAAAGAGATGAACTAGCGCGTTGCAAAATGACACCCGGCGCACATTCCAATATGGCCGCTGTAGACCGGAAATTGCTCCCAGAGCCTCGAAAAACATTCCATGAAAAAGTTAATAAGAAACGGTGCTCAACTTTCGTAACATTTGTATAAAATTGAAAATCTTTCATAGTTGAACTTGATAGTGGGTATAAAATTAAACGATTAAAAGTGTATCTCATATACAATTTTATATTATAAATTTGTTCACATTTTAAATACAATTAAATTTCCATAAGCCTATCCACATCGGTTAGAACTTCACGACAGTGACGACTGTCAGCTACCACAATATGTTGTGCTCCTACAAGACAGTCCTTTATTTCAGATCCCTCTTGAATGACACAACCATTGCATAGGATGCAATTTGTAATCACACATCTAAAAGTGATATTATTCATATCAGTGTTGAATTAGGTGTTAACAAATATTTGCTGCGATATCCTTACCTTTGCTTTATCGTTACATTTCCCATTATAACACTTTGTGATATTCTTGTCTTTGGTTCAATGACAACATTGGGTCCAATATGATTTTGTTTTACTGAGGTTTTTTCATCTATAAATGCATTCTCATCGATTCGACAGTTTTCTACTTGAGTACTTTTTACTGTTGCACTAGCAGATATTTCAGGTACTGAAATCTTGCCTTCGGTTAGCGTATTCCACCATTCTGAATTCTGAAAGTGTATAGAATTGTTTTTATTAGAAAGAGTTCTGTTATATTCTCTTTCATCTAAACAATAAATTCTAAATAAATTTTTTACGTACTGTAGATCTTGATAGGTCACTATTGGCTAAAGCATACATTTGGATGGTATTGGTTCTTAAACCAAACTTTCCTGTCACTATGTGAGCATAGCAACGTATCACATCCCCATGATACGCTTCCTCAAGATCCGTATTGTGGTCATTAAAGGCAGACATTTTTCTTATTAATGTATCCAGCGGTTTTTCAACAGCGAATCGGTAAATGTCTTCTTTAGTGTCTAGTCGTACGATTGAAGTATTTTTGTCATCTGCGGATTGCCTAGGTGGTCGAGACAGCTGTTTAGCAACTATATAAGGCAATAACTCACCCTTTAGTGTACTAAAACTCCTGTAGGATATAAATATGTTATTATTGTGCTTTGTGTAAATATTAAAATTATATCAATATAACGAGAAAATTCTTACTTGTTAAAAACCAAGAAGTCTAAAACCCATTTATTAATAACATACAGATGTGCATCCATCCATTTTGAATGGATAGTGAAGCTGGTATGCTTTTTAAGGAGTTTTCTTGATAAATTGATAGTCTCTTCAAAATCAGATGCAGATGCTAGAAATACTAACCGTCCAGTTTCATTATCAATACCAATTAGATCTGTTTCTGGTTTTTGTTTACTCTTTGGTCCTGGAGTTACAAAATCATCTGGTACTTTTGGAGCAGGTACGATTAGAGCTGTTATGCTAGCATTATGTTTCCGATAGGAATTAAGAATATCCGCAATATCAATTTCAGTAATCAAATCACAAGAGATTACCACAAAGTCCACATGGATTTTTTCATTAATTAGCCTGATAGAATCTGCTGTGCCCAAATCTTCACCACCAGGAATGCCAACAAAATCCAATTTTATTTCAAGATCCAATTTGTCAACTGCTGCAGCCACATCATACTTTGCTGATTCAGATACCACAACTATTGCTTCATGAAATCCAGAACGTTCAAGAAGACGTAAAGGATAGAAAATCATAGGCATATTGCCAATAGGTAGAAGACATTTAGGTCGTCCAGCTGTAAGCTCTGTCATACGTGAGCCTTTACCTCCAGCTAGAACAACTGCTTGGAATTCCGTACAATGGACCATGTTTACCAAGATTCTCCTTAACCTTTTCTGTAAAGTTATAAAATTTCTATGATCATTATCCTCTATGAAATAACACTATTTAAATAAGAGAAATAATTACATTATAATTTCTTACATTTACCCTATCCTACTGTTACCCATGCATTCCATCAATTAACATTAATAAGTTACCTCATATAATTAATAGATACTTCAATTTCAACACAGTAAGTACATGAAATAAATTACCGAATAATACTACAACTTACAACAGAATTTTATTACAGTAATAAATATTTGACAGTTAGATTAATGGAATCATGAGCCTGTCCATCAAGCTGCAAAATTTATTAAAAAAAAAAAGTACAAGGAACTACATAACTTCCATGAAACTGTCAAACCATTGAATGGAATATCGTATTCGTTGAAAAGAGCAGTACTTCTCGACCGATAGGGTAACCCACTGTTTCACTAGGAGTCAACTATAAGCATCCCTGTAGAGGGCATCAAAATCTAATAGCTTCATACGCAGTGGTCTAAATTCTTCTTTTGAAAACGTATTTTCCAATATAATACGGGCCGTTATGACATAATAAATTGAAGAGCAGCCTCAAAAATATTCTGGAGCACCACTTTGTGATCGATTATCCCGAACTAAGGTTTTATTATATTGGCCGTATTAGAACCTTCGGAACCCACCTTAAGGATGGGTTGTATTGACATCGATTCCTTGTCGCAGCTTGGAGCGTATTTGCGGAGTGAGTACGGTGACTTTTGAAACTCGATTAAACACCTATAGTATAATTTTTTTGACTTACAACAATCAAGAGTACGGTATCTGTAATGCAACGTTCTCGTGTGACACTTGAATTGAGTTACGGTTGATTTATCAATAGTTTTCGCATTGCTAGTGCTTCGGTGGTGAGAATGACATATTTCTCGCGAAACGTGCGTGCCGAACGGACGAGAAGTGTTAATTGTAATCGTAGGTAGCGACCGGCGAAGAAATGGCAGTATCTGGCTGGATGAATTGGGGTAGGATCCTCCGAACGAGCAGACCACACCGTGGTACGTCATACATTACAGTAACATTGTCGCTTAAGAACTCATTGAGTTTAATTCACTAAGTTTTTTATTGTAGGTCGACAAGATAACGAAGACAGTAACGTGCAGCTTGATCTGTCAAAAGGTTAGTAACCTAACCTATTTTGTGGGGCTTGGATATGTTGAGGATGTACAGTTGTTATATAGTATGTTTTGAAATTTTTTACCAAATAATTCACTGTATAGACACATAAGAATGAGGGGAGAAGGTACAATGCTTGTTATCGATAAGAACATTTCTTGCTTAATGTTCTTCTCATTTGTTTTAATAATGTTCTCCTCATGGAATGAAAGTAATAATCTTATGTTTCAAAAGTAGTGTTGCCAAGGTACAGTTCAATATTTTTGAATTAAAATACCTTCTTTTTCAGATTTAAAAGAAAATATAAAAGAGGTTTTAACAAACCTTTGTCAACGTCAAGGAGTTTCAAGTGTAAAAAAACTAGCATATTTGAATGCTATTGTGAAGCTTTTGGATGAAGAAGATGATACTGACTATGGCTATGGTACAGAGGAATTACTTTGTTGGTTAGTTTGCAAATTTGGCTATTCATATTTTAATCGTAATCATACTTTGAATTATAAAATTCTAGAATGTATATTAATATTGATCATAATCCCAAACAAATTTTATTATTTAAAGTTTACGTGTGGGACTTGTGCAAGAGGCGACACAAGTGCGTGCGGCTGCGTTACGGGTGGTGCGCTACATGCTCAAAAAGGAACAAGACATTGTTATGATGAACAAACTGCAATATCCATATCTAGTTGCACGCAGCATGGATGTCAATCTGCGAAATGAAATGGAAAGGATCCAAGCTCTAAGGCTTGTCAGAAGAATATTACTATTGTCTCCAAAACACTTTAGTCCCGCTTTAGCACGATCTCTAGTGAGTCTAACAAATGGCGGCATTGAGGAGAAAGACCGTTCTTTTCGTGTATTCCTAGCGACTTTATGTGAGCTGGGAGTTTTAAATTCCAATTTACTAATAAGCTGTGGTGGGATTGGAGCATTAGTTAGGGCAGCAATGACCACCCAGAGTGCTTCAATTATTGAATCTGTAGTAGGAGTGCTTCTAAGGTTGCTAGCAAATCCTGACACCAGGAGTGGAGTGTCGCTGTTGTCACTAGCAGCTCCTTACTGCGAACTGCATTCCTATGGGATAGAGTGCACGAAAGAGGAACGTGACCAGAGATTCGCTGCAAGCAAATTAGCCTTACTGAGTGTATTGCGCTCTTATTCTGGAGTGATTCACTTCTGTCATCCAAATAACAGTTCAGGACTCCGTGCCATCTCAGACGTTTTATACGTTGAGCAACTCGAAGTGCGTGGTGCAGTGTTAGAACTACTATATGAACTACTTGGTTTGCCTTTACCAATGTGGACAGACGAGCCTGATGTTGCACTGGCTGCGGTAGACCCAAGTCGATTTCGAGATTCTTGGAAACTGTCCGAAGGCTTCATGGTTGCTGAAGGAAAAGCAATCCTACCATCGCTCTCCTTTCATTGTCCCAACATCACTGAAATTCACCTGTCTCTATTGGTATATGTACTACTCGAGTGTGGACTACATAGAGCCCTTGCAGAAACCATCGTTACGTCCGATACCTTCATCTCCGTACGAGCTGCAGTACTTCTAGGAGCCTTGCTTCATTTAGCTCATTCGTTACTACCTCCGGAAGTCTGTGATCTGACTCCACCGTTACCTAACCTTCTGGAACATGCAAGTACTGGAAGACATCAGGCTCTTGCAGCTGTAGCCATACTAGGCCGAATGCATGCCATGATGCGTCGAAGACCAGGGCCTGTTAGTTTGTACCTAGATCGATTGTTACAAGCAGGTTCCTGGCTACGTCCTACGTTACCGCGAAGACAACGTTCTACAAGTCGCCACTGGCTACGCCGTGAATCTCCTACAACTCCACTTCTCAAGGATGCTCAAGTACTCAGTTCGAAGGATGCTTTGGCATGGAATTGGCCAGTAGTACGTTCTATTTTGCGTTCCCGAGAGGATACCTTGCGAATCCTTCACGATTCGGATTATAGATTATTTATTAAACGTTTAGTTCGCTACTTCAAGCCATCCTCAAATAGATATAGTAGAGTCGAGCTAGGTACTAATGCGACGTTGGCTAGAGAAGCTACATTAGCTGGCTGTGACCTACTTAACTTTTTGTTAGAATTGCATGAAGCGGAAGGAACTAGACTTTTACATGAACTCGTTGAAGATATTGCTAATCACGTAGTAGCAATTCGTGCAGGTCAATCTGCCCACGACTGTCTATTCTCACCACGTCACATGGTCACGACGTGTTGTCAGAAGTATTTCCTGTTCCTGGGCCAGTTAAGTCACTCGGCAAAGGGCACAGTGATCCTCAAAAGTTTTAATCTCCTAGATAAGCTCCAAGAATTAGCACTTTATACAAATCATGATTGTTACTACAAACTGGTCCTGTCCAGTCTCGATTATTCGCGAGAAGGTCCAAATCGCAAAATCATGAGCAAAGTCATAGCAGAGGCTCCAACGGAAGGTGCGCGACGTTATGGTACACAATTATTAAGATTAATACTCAGGTCAAAAATGTCAGACGCATATCGATGGGCTTTATCTTTACTGGCTGACAGATTGTCAGACATTAGTAAAGGGGTATCAAGATCTGCACTTGACGTATTGCATGAAGCCTGCGAGGAACCCGAATACCGGGAAGCACTTCTTGAGCAAGGACGTCACTACAGGAACTGGGACCTTTGGTTGAAACCTCTAGGTGAACGTGGATATTTATTAAAAGTGAGAATGTACTCCCTACGAAACGGATTCGCAACTATGTCGTCTCCAGCTGAAGAACTAGAAAAGTGGATTGGACCAGGTGGCTTTGCAGAACGCTACGTCGGTTTAGTGGAGGAAGACATTCATGATTCTTTGACACGTCGTCAACGAGGAGAAGACGGAAACTATCACAGACGAACAAGTAACATACTTCCAACACCTCGCGATGTCTTCACACCTCCTCATCTGATAGGTCAACTGGCGCAACACGATTCAGGGATGCAACTTCTGATACGAAGAAACGTGGTGCAGAGATTTGCACGTGTAATTCAGAGGTTTAGAATGGAATTTCGCACAACAGACACTGAGTCTACCTCTAAGGGAAGTAAGGGTAATCATCTGATCCTAGAAGACGCTTATCTACTCTCCGAGGAATCTGGCACGGATGATACTGTAGAGTCTAATCGGCTAGAGACCATTGTGGACTCTGAGATAATGGAGATGATAGAATCTCGTTCACCTCGCAAGGCGGAATCTCTGCTGGAGATTCGCCGGAAGTCGAGTCTCGATGACTCCAGACGTACAACACCAGAAAGAAGTTGGAGAGGAGATCCAGAATCACGGGAAGAGGCTGCGCGGAATTTAGACAATAGTATCCTCAAAGTAAAAGCGGCACTCTGGTCACTGGGACACGCAGGAACGTCTGTAGCTGGAGTAGAACAACTAATGCATCTAGGTATCATAGAAATGATAACGGCAATGGTGGAAACGTGTCCATATTATACAGTACGTGCAACAGCCATGTATTCTCTGTGTTTGATTGCTACGACTCGTGCTGGCGCGGATGCATTGACAGCTTTTGACTGGCCCAGTGTTAGATATAGACGTGGAGATCAATGGCCGGTAGTACCACCTACTAATAATTATCCAGTGCCAAGTCCGGTTCCTATTCAAAGGCATCACCGTAGTTTGAGCGATGGCAAACCGGAACTACAGCAACCTGTAGCACGGAGAACTAGGAACCGGTCTGAAAGTGCAGCTACGGACCTTGAAGCTAGACGATATGCCTTACCGTAAGTATTTTAGACAATACTTATATTTTTTTTTAATCCATGCTTAATGTATGTATTTTATTAATATGTTCTTCAGAGAGAGGGGCGAGACCCCGAGTCCTGGTGCAAGTAATCAGAGGCTGAGTCAGCAAGATGCTGATGGATACGCACGGCTTCGCAGTTTGCAGCGTCATCGTAGACCAAGTTATTCTCAAAATAGTTTAGAAGTACGGCCTTTCGCTGATATTAATAACTTTTATTCTGCAGTCTGAGAATCTTTACTTACAATTTATTGTACGTTATCTTTCAGATGCATAGCTTAGATGGGAGACTCTCGTTACAGAGTCTTTTAGAATATGAAACCTCTCGCAGCTGGGCTCCGGATCACGTGGTATCTGCGACGCCACCACCTACGGAAGACGATAACCTCAACGCACGTTACATGGGTATATGCCTTCCTAGGAAACTCAGTGAAATATTTCCAGATCCACCGCATCCAACACCTTCCATTATATTGGATGATTTTGGTAAACCGGATGTTGAGCCTAACGAGATGGACGAGGAATCAGGATCAGAATACGATGCTGCTGGGGAACACTGTCGCGTGTGTTTAATCTGTTACCGTAAAGCTAACAGTAAAGAGACTACTATCGGGGATACAGATGGAAAGTTACGGAAGTGAGTAAATATTGTTACTAAGATAATTAATTATTCTAAGTTCTTATTTATATTTATTTTTATTTCAAAGGGAAATACTGAGACATGTGCAACGTTTAGCAAATCCCGTTTGGTATAGACACAGTCGTCAAGTCCTACTTAGGTTAAGGCAAAGATATCCTGAAAAATTTCAGGTAAACACGTCAGTCTTATTATTTTTAAGATCAATCTCTTATTTCGCTGAGAGTTAAAATATTATATTTACTCGGCAGGATACGTGCTTATTTTCGGAAGTTGCTACCCGACTAAGCAGCGGCACTTACAGACTTCCTGCCCGACGGTTTTTACAAGAATTATTTTTGGATTCACCGTTTGAGGCGGTAAGTATTTCTATTGTCGTTTTTACTTTGATAGCTACTATATTTTTTGTTTTGCTTTAAATAGCTGTATGCGGAGCCGATGCTCATCTTGGAAATGCCTGTGGGTACCGAAGAGAATCCTCCGCAACCATTGGTTCCTACTTCTCCTGCGCAAAGTCCGCGGTTATCAATTAGTTCTCCAGAATCAAAAATAAATGGACGGCCTACGCTATCCGACAGTCAAGTTGCACAGTTGTCTGTGGTGAACGAAGAAGCCACCGGGGAGCCACGCGCTACGCAACCACGCAATAACAGTCAAGTTGTCACGAGGATAACAGAACGTCGTAGCGACGAGAAAATTATAGCTGAGATTTTAAAGCCTGAAGAGAGAATACGAATATCAAAGAGTTCCGATAAGTTATTAAAAGTCACAGGTGCAAACACTGTCATTAGCCTCGACTAGTTCTCCACATATTTCAAAATATCTGTACATATTTTATATTAAAGTAATTGAGCAAGAGGAAATAAAAACAGACACTGCCAGGATCCTTTTTCCATTTTATAAACTAATACAGTCAATATTTATATCCTCGGTCGCCACTAATGTTCCAGCCATTCTCTAAATACTGTAATGTAGTTACAGAGTTTTACTCGCACACCATACACAGTGGTGTAAGAATATTATGCTAACTGAAAACTCGATTAAAATGACTTGCTAATCCAGAAAAGCGTTTGCCAAATAATGATGAAATTATGGATATTTTCAGAAACTTCTTTTTCTGTATATTCTACCGTTTGAGGCTAACAAAGGTTACCAAACGAGTAGCTAACGTATTCTGCACTTCCGCACGTTTTCCTAATCATTTCCTAATCATTTACTTACTCAAAGCGATAACTTCAGCAAGTCATTCTGAAAAAATATTATGCCACAATGAATATATCTCCACTGGAATCGAAAGAGAGTTGAAATACATCAGATATATACGTATAGTTTGCTATTATATAGACATGTAATACATATATTTAATCTCCCAACTTGACTTCGATGGGAACAAGACTAATGATGACATCTATATGTGGAATTCGAAACTCCTTGTGATGATATCAATGACTTGACAAATTCTATTATCATTAACAAATTACAAAAATTTTATAAACACTGTGCAAAACATGAAACAGCAAAAATTTTTTCCAGCATTTTTTTCAAAATATTATTGCCAATATCAAATTTATTGTCAGTAGATGATTATTGAATCATGATCTTTATATCTTACACGGTTATCGCAAGTTATGTCTAATTGCATTAGTATCTTCGACGACCTTATCTACTGTACAATGAAACAATTGCTAACGCTAATCACCATAAATTTACTAGTCACTATCCTTGACACATTTGAAATCATGAATACCATTAGACACGTATGAAATATACCTAGTTGATTATTTTAAAGCACATTATTTTACATAATAGCAGTCATCTTTTCGGTCAGACGTCACTACTCAATTTGTAACTTTTTTCATCATAAGACTTTGTAGTTTTCCGATATGTGTAGTGTAACTGGAAGCCTATTACTTTATAACAGCATAAAATAATGCTGATCAATTTCAAATTTTCAAAACGTAAACCATGAATTAATTATGTTCGGTCTTTAATATCATAAGAACTAACAAAAATGCTTTTTACTCAAGTATAGAATTTAAGGTCATTGTCATTAAGTTACTGATAGCGTAGATGGTTTCGAGTATTGTACAATCAGAGTAATTTATGCATACACGCATATTGTATATCTATAGATAACTGCACAGGTATGTTTAGAAAAATTCATGAATAAGAACTACGATCTACAAGGTTTAAGTATACCATATGTTTCTAATTGAATACACATGAACCATGTAGATAGATAGTATACGAGACATAATTCATAAAAAGACAGACAGATAGTACAGGCACCGTGTCATTTAGTCATTATTTATTAAATAACCTGTAGTTGAATAAACTTCTTAGTCTTTCGCGAAAACTTCTATCCAAACGTAAGACAGGTCGCTAGTCAACATGGTGAAAGCGAGGAAATATTTAATAGGCAAGGTTTTTGAAGGGGAACCAAAACGCTCTGACTTGACGCTTGTTGAAGAAGAATTGCCGCCTCTAAAGAATGGAGGTATTGCCTTAGAATTACATAAAGATAATATGACAATTCTATTTGTATTATTTGAAAATTTATTTTACAACGGACCGAGTCCATTTCCGATCGTTCCGCAACTTACCCGTCATTCCCTATGACGAACGTCCTGGAATGTACGATGGCAGGAATTTAAAAAACTCACAGATTCTGATCAAAATTCGAATCATCCTTTGAACTGTCGAGAATCTGTTATATGGTTTCAGTTAGCCGAACATCTCTTGTCTAAAAAAAGAAGGCGAAAAATGGATAGGAAGAAAAAAGGATTGCAAGGCCTGACAGTTTATCTAGAAGATTCTTTGGCTTTGCTGTGTAGCTTTAGTGTGTAATGCTAAATTATAGTGTTTGCTGATTTTTAAAATAAGTGACAAAATTAATGCTAACAGATTAAATTACGCCGATTAAGTTGCAATTAGAGTCTTTTATATTTTGTTAATTATATTTTATGTGATTTCATATTTTTTCAGATTTCTTAATAGAAGCGGAATACCTATCGGTGGACCCTTACATGAGGGGTTTCACACCTGCTCTAATAGTTGGCAATATTATGATAGGTACTCAAGTAGGTAAAATTATAGAATCTAAAAATCCTGGTTTTCCTGTTGGTCGTCGCGTTGTCGCAAACGTTGGTTGGAGAACACATACTATAATCGACGAAAAGGCTATTGCCAAGAATACATGGTTGGAGACTCCATATTTAATGCCTGACTTTGGGAATTTACCGTCATCACTTGCCTTAGGAGTATTCGGAATGCCTGGGTAACTGTAACATAATAATGCATTGAGTGGACAATGGTCTAATTACTTCTAACGGATTTACCAAAGGCCTTAATAATGTCAAAATATTTATAGAAATTCGGCTTACTTTGGATTACTCGAAATCTGCAAGCCAGAGAAAGGCAAAACCATTGTCATTAGTACAGCAGCTGGAGCTGTTGGATCTCACGCGGGTCAAATAGCTAAAATGTATGGTTTAAAGGTTATTGGAATCACTGGTTCTGATATTAAGTGTAAATGGATAAAGGAAGACTTGGGTTTTGATCATGCGATAAATTACAAGACACAGGATATCGACGCCGCCCTAAAGGAGGCTGCACCAGAGGGTGTTGATTATTACTTTGATAACGTATGTATAGAATTTCTTATCTTGATATATAATTTTTAAACTTTCCCATTCATTTATATACATGCCATATAATAGGTAGGAGGACCCATATCCCGTATAGTGACAATGCATATGAATTTCTATGGAATAATTGCTGTATGTGGATGCATTTTTTTCTATAATGCTGATCCGAATACTGTAACGGAATCTTGTGTTATACAAACACAATTACTTAAGAACCGATTGAAGATGGAAGGTTTCGTCGTGTACCAGTGGTATAACCGATGGTTTGAAGGCATAGAAAAGAATATTGAATGGATTCGCCAGGGAAAAGTGAAATACAGAGAAACCATCACTCATGGATTTGAAAATATGTTTGATGCATTCGTAGGGATGCTACGTGGTGAAAACATTGGAAAGGCTATTGTTAAAGCATAAGAGAATAAATACTGTACAAAATTGAGTTCTGTGATTTACATACGTGAGTTATGTTTTGCACCACTAATATTTTGGAAAAATATGGAACTAAAGTACTGGGAAATAAACTTGATAACCAACAAAACACTTGATAGAACTTCATACCTATAAATCTTCACACTGACATAATTTTTTGACTGAAATCCATACTTTGATATTGTATTATTTAATGTTAGGTTACTCATAGTATAGATAAGTTTGATTATTGTACAGTCTATAACATTCCACTTATATACATAATATACATATAGATAAACGGATAAAAGAAGTAGGCTTGTATACGAATTTGAAACTGAAAATCTCAATGGATAAGTATTATCATATTGTATAATTAGACGCAACTCATACAGGAATCGAACGAGAGTTGAAATACATCAGATATATACGTATAGTTTGCTAATATATAGGTACGTAAGATACGTATTCAATCTCCCAACTTGATTTCGGTGGGAACAAGACCAATGATGACATGTAGTTATCTGTATATGGAATTCGAAACTCCTGGTGATGACATCAATGACTTGATGATTTCTATGATCATTAACAAATTACACAAATTTTAGAAATGCTGTGCAAAACATGAGACAGCAAAAATTTGTATCCAACGTTTTTTCAAAATATTATTGCCAATATCAAATTTATTGTCAGTAGATGATTATTGAATCATGATCTTTATATCTTACACGGTTATCACAAGTTATGTCTAATTGCATTAGTATCTTCGACAACCTTATCTACTGTACAATGAAACAATTGCTAACGCTAATCACCATAAATTTACTAGTCACTATCCTTGACACATTTGAAATCATGAATACCGTTGGACGGGTATGAAATATACCTAGTTGATTACTTTAAAGCACATTATTTTACATAATGGAGCCATCCTTTCGGTCAGACGTCACTACTCAACTTGTAACTTTCTTCATCAAAAGACTCTGCAGTTTTGGGCTATGTGTAGTGTAATTGAAAGCCTATTACTTTATAACAGCATAAAATAACGCTGATCAATTTCAAATTTTCAAGACGTAAACCATGAATTAATTATGTTCGGCCTTTAATATCATAAGAACTAACAAAAATGCTTTTTACTCAAGTATAGAATTTAAAGTCATTGTCATTAAGTTACTGATAGCGTAGATGGTCTTGAGTATTGTACAATCAGAGTAATTTATGCATACACTCATATATATCTATAGATAACTGCACAGGTATGTTTAGGAAAATTCATGAATAAGAACTACGATCTACAAGGTTTAAGTATACCATATGTTTCTAATTGAATACACATGAACCATGTAGATAGATAGTATACGAGACATAATTCATAAAAAGACAGACAGATAGTACAGGCACCGTGTCATTTAGTCATTATTTATTAAATAACCTGTAGTTGAATAAACTTCTTAGTCTTTCGCGAAAACTTCTATCTAAACGTAAGACAGGTCGCTAGTCAACATGGTGAAAGCGAGGAAATATTTAATAGGCAAGGTTTTTCAAGGGGAACCAAAACGCTCTGACTTGACGCTTGTTGAAGAAGAATTGCCGCCTCTAAAGAATGGAGGTATTGCCTTAGAATTACATAAAGATAATATGACAATTCTATTTGTATTATTTGAAAATTTATTTTACAACGGATCAAGTCCATTTCCGGTCGTTCCGCAACTTACCCGTCATTCCCTATGACGAACGTCTTGGAATGTACGATGGCAGGAATTTAAAAAACTCACAGATTCTGATCAAAATTCGAATCATCCTTTGAACTGTCGAGAATCTGTTATATGGTTTCAGTTAGCCGAACATCTCTTGTCTAAAAAAAGAAGGCGAAAAATGGATAGGAAGAAAAAAGGATTGCAAGGCCTGACAGTTTATCTAGAAGATTCTTTGGCTTTGCTGTGTAGCTTTAGTGTGTAACGCTAAATTATAGTGTTTGCTGATTTTTAAAATAATTGACAAAATTAATACTAACAGATTAAATTACGCCGATTAAGTTGCAATTAGAGTCTTTTACGTTTTGTTAATAATATTTTATGTGATTTCATATTATTTCAGATTTCTTAATAGAAGCGGAATACCTATCGGTGGACCCTTACATGAGGGCTTTCACACCTGCTCTAATAGTTGGCAATATTATGATGGGTACTCAAGTAGGTAAAATTATAGAATCTAAAAATCCTGGTTTCCCTGTTGGTCGTCGCGTTGTCGCAAACGTTGGTTGGAGAACACATACTATAATTGACGAAAAGACTATTGCCAAGAATACATGGTTGGAGACTCCATATTTAATGCCTGACTTTGGGAATTTACCGTCATCACTTGGCTTAGGAGTATTAGGAATGACTGGGTAACTGTAACATAATAATGCATTGAGTGGACAATGATCTAATTACTTCTAACGGATATATCAAAAGTCATAATAATGCATAAATATTTATAGAAATTCGGCTTACTTTGGATTACTCGAAATCTGCAAGCCAGAGAAAGGCAAAACCATTGTCATTAGTGCAGCAGCCGGAGCTGTTGGATCTCACGCGGGTCAAATAGCTAAAATTTATGGTTTAAAGGTTATTGGAATCGCTGGCTCGGATATTAAGTGTAAATGGATAAAGGAAGACTTGGGTTTTGATCATGTAATAAATTACAAGACACAGGATATCGACGCTGTCCTAAAGGAGGCTGCACCAGAGGGTGTTGATTATTACTTTGATAACGTATGTATAGAATTTCTTATCTTGATATTTAATTTTTAAACTATCCCATTCATTTATATACATGTCATATAATAGGTAGGAGGAGCCACGTCCCGTACAGTGACAACACACATGAATGCATATGGAATAATTGCTGCATGTGGATGCATTTCTTTCTATAATGCTGATCCGAATACTGTACCGGAATCTTGTGTTATACAAACAGAGTTTATTAACAGGCGATTGAAGATGGAAGGTTTCGTCGTGTACCAGTGGTATGACCGATGGTTTGAAGGCATAGAAAAGAATATTGAATGGATTCGACAGGGAAAAGTGAAATACAGAGAAACCATCACTCATGGATTTGAAAATATGTTTGATGTATTCATAGGGATGCTACGTGGTGAAAACATTGGAAAGGCTATTGTTAAGGCATAAGAAAATAAATACTGTACAAAATTGAGTTCTGTGATTTACATATGTGAGCTATAATTTGCATGAATATTATGGAAAAATGTAGAACTACAGTACTGTGAAATAAACTTCATAACTAATAAATAATAAATACTTCATAGAATTTTATAACCTATAAGTCTTCATACTAAAAACTTTTTTTACTGAAATGTATACGTTGATATTATATTATCTGATGTTAGGGTACTGATAGTATAGATAAGTATGATTATTGTACAGTCTTTAACATTCCACTTATGTACATAATATGTAGATATACAGATAAAAGAAGTAGGCTTGTATACGAATTTGAAACTGAAAATCTCAATGGATAAGTATTATTATATTGTATAATTAGACGCAACTTATAAAGATAGTCGTTTGCAACAGAATTGCCTATTTTCTACTGAATATCATGCAGTTAAACCAAATTCTGAATCGAGAAGCATATTCCAGCAGAATGGTTAAGCTGGTTTATTCAAAGGATTGATTAATGAAAGATACTCGTCATCTGTTTTTACCAGACATTGATTCGAACTGCTGATTTATGGCCAATTTCTTCATCCTCGGTTAAAATATAGCCTGCTGATAAATCTCCACCTAACCAATCATTTTCATGCTTTAGGCGTTTATCTACAGATTAAATTTTAACTGAAGGTGAAGTAACTGGCCATTAAAGAACAAGAGAAACCCTCAGTCTATCGTAGACGCTTTTCCAGTTCGACAAGCAAATCGCTATCCACGAATATGGTACAGACGCAGAAATATATACTAAGCAAACAGTTTGAAGGCGACCCCAAACCTTTTGACTTGATGATCGTTGATGAGAAATTGCCGGCACTAAAAAATGGACGCATGTTTCAGAATGATAAAGACGATATAAGATTTATTTTTTATTTGTTTATGTGTTTCTGCTTATCACCGTGATCAAACAGAATCTTGAATGAAATCTAAATCTTCAATGTTACAGAATATAATAATATTAGTGCATTAAGCAAAAGTTGCTGCCTGCTGTGACGGCGAAGTAATTGTATTATCACAGCAAACTTCGTAATAATCAATTTTAAATCTTTAAGTAGTGTATCATAAAGAAGTAACATTTGACGCTTGATAGTATTTATCATGCTATTTATAAGAAGAATACATCCAGATACAGATGAAGCAAATGAAAAAGTTTCTTATATAACACAATGCCGTTATGTATTGGTTATTTGCATGTGATTTACATACCTAACATGTAAATATAAATCAAACCGGTATCTTAAGGAAATCCTCGAATGAGAACCAGGATGATCAAAGTTCAAGTGTTGTCATATGGCATGAAATTTAATCTAGTTCTTTGATATCAGATTAGAATTCCTTTATGGAATCAAAAAAGAATTAGATAAAAATGACATAGTCAGTACGTCGTAATTTGATTCATAGTGAATAACATGTAATAGAAATTTTCGCCTTATAAATACTTCAAGAGAAGGGGAAGATCGTTTGAGAGAATGATTAAGAATACGAGATCCCTCTTAGTTTGTCACGGACGCTTGTTCGGTCTACGCGAAAACAATTCGATATCCACGATGGTGAAGACCCAGAAATATGTATTGAGTAAACAATTTGAAGGAGAACCTAAGCGTTCAGACTTAACCATTGTTGAAGAAGAATTACCGCCGCTTAAAGATGGAGGTATGTTGCAATTATATTTATATATTTTGTTTGACTTGTATTTCATGTAGATTTATATATTATATTTTAGAGTATTTGGTTGAAGCAGAATACCTATCGGTAGATCCTTATATGAGGGCCTATGTACCTAGGTTACCACTTGGTATTACAATGATTGGCTCTCAAGTAGCTAAGATTATCGAATCTAAGAATCCTGATTTCCCTGTTACTCGTCATGTTGTGGGTAACTTGGGTTGGAGAAAGCATACCATAATCAGTGGAAAACATGATACACCCATTACAGATAATATGGCACCATACTTATTGCCTGATATTGGAGATCTACCTTCCTCTCTTGGTCTAGGAGTATTAGGAATGCCAGGGTAATCATAAGTAAATTAGACAGTACAAAATTGTGATTGATTTAAAAGGAATTGTGTTAACGTCCAAATATTTATAGGAATACAGCTTACTTTGGATTTCTTGAAATTTGTCAACCAAAGAAAGGCGAGACTGCTGTTATTAGTGGAGCAGCTGGAGCTGTTGGATCTCACGTAGGTCAAATAGCTAAAATTTATGGTTTGAACGTTATTGGAATTGCTGGTACTGCCTCTAAGTGCAAATGGTTAAAAGAAGAACTGGGCTTTGATCATGCAATAAATTATAAGACACAGGACATCAATGTTGCTCTAAAGGAAGCAGCACCAAATGGAGTCGATTGCTACTTTGATAATGTATTATTACATTTTTATATCTTAAAAAATAGTTATTATCTTAATCATTGATTTGTCTCCATATGTCATGCAACAGGTGGGAGGAGATATATCAAGCACAGTGTTAAACCACATGAATCTATTTGGGAGAATTTCTGTCTGTGGAAGCATTTCATCCTACAATGCTGATCCAAAGCGTTTGCCAAAATCTCCTGTTATTCAGCCAGCTTTAGTTTTTAAGCAGTTGAAAATGGAAGGTTTCATTGTAAATAGATGGAAGAATTGTTGGTTTGAAGGAATTGAGAAAAATCTTGAATGGATCCGTCAAGGAAAGCTTAAATACCATGAAACTGTTACTGATGGATTTGAAAATATGTTTGACGCATTTGTAGGGATGTTAAATGGTGAAAATATTGGAAAGGCTATTGTTAAGGCATAAAAGAAAAGTGCTGTATAAAACATATTCTACATGAAGGATAAACTGCAGAATACGACTTCTTTTTGCAGTTAACTGTGAATTGTTTAGTTTGTTTCATATGAAACTCTTCAAGAAAGGGTCATATTCTGCAATTTTACCATAATAAATTTGATAACATAAGAATTAACTCCCTTGTGGTTATATTTATGGTCTGTTATGGTCCTTGAATAGTACCTAACCCGAGTATACTCAGGGTAACGCTTAAAGAGGGTTAATAAACGCATTAAAGAATTTCATAATCCATAAACAGATGTACAGAAAATAACAAGACCAGTACATAAAAAAGAATAAACTAGAGACCTTTATGTAGTGAGATTTCTGTCTGATTTGTAAATGATGGGACGAGTTAAAACTAGGATGCAAATGAACACTTCTTGTACATGCTCGTCTCCCTCATGGTCGAGCATATGATATCCTGCGTATTCAACGACAAGAATGCTGTAACGACGTTATGTCACTGTAATCTGAGGACATAATTTAAAAAAAAAACGACTCGATCAAAAATATTAATATTTCCGGAATGCTTTCAAATTCATTTGAAAAAGAATTCTTCGAGTCACGTGCCTAATATGTTGTAAACTTAACAACGTGTAAGAAAGCGCCGCCTTGAGTCAATCACGATAACTAATTTGTAAAATGGTAGTCGATTTTGGGGCATAAGGTGACGTGTCCGTATTTTTCTTAAATTTGGGCAATTATCTTACAATATGAACGCATTTAAACGTGACAAGAAAGAAGAGGAAGATGGTAATTATAACTTATGATCATTCAAAGCATTAAACTCTTAAAAGTATATTAATAATCATGGAGCAAGAGAATGTCAGCATGCGACCTGTTTGACAGATCCTCAAGTATTTGTTAGTTTATCTTTAAAGTCAAGTATTAATTTATGAAACAATATGAATCCTCCGGTTCTAGAATACATAAGTTATGTTCATTTTATATTAACGTAGTTCTGTTTCTACACTTCATCCTGCAATTTGATAAGGGCAACTGAATTGCATTGATAGGAAATCAGGAGCTGCATCCTTTTCTTGTTTGACAATTTAAAGTAGTATTTTAGGAAAATTCATACTTTGCATTAATAGCATTTTTGTATATGTTTGTTAAGGAGGAGGTAATCCATTTCAAAATATGGAGAAGACTACAGTTCTACAGGAGGCACGTACATTTAATGACACTCCAGTCAACCCAAGAAAGTGCGCTCATATTTTAACTAAAATCTTATACCTGATAAATCAAGGAGAGCAATTGGGAACGACAGAAGCTACGGAAGCTTTCTTTGCTATGACAAAGTTATTTCAATCACGTGATGTTGTCTTGAGACGATTAGTCTACTTGGGAATTAAAGAGTTAAGTTCAGTAGCAGAAGATGTGATTATAGTCACATCAAGCCTGACGAAGGATATGACTGGAAAGGAGGACTTATACAGAGCTGCTGCCATTCGTGCTCTTTGTACAATTACTGATGGTGGTATGTTGGCTGCCATTGAGCGATATATGAAACAGGCAATCGTAGACAAATCCCCAGCAGTATCCAGTGCTGCCTTAGTTTCCTCACTGCACTTAACCAGTGTTTCTGGAGATGTTGCTAGGAGATGGGCTAATGAAGCACAAGAAGCATTAAATTCGGATAACGTAATGGTCCAATACCATGCGCTGGGTGTATTATATCAGGCTCGTAAGTCTGATAAGCATGCTGTGACCAAACTGGTCTCAAAGCTGACTAGAACCAGTTTAAAGAGTCCTTATGCTGCATGCATGTTGATAAGGATGGCTTGCAAACTACTAGACGAAGACGAAGGAGCTGGAGAGCTTTATGAATTTGTAGAATCATGTCTGCGCCACAAATCAGAAATGGTCGTTTACGAAGCCGCACATGCTCTTGTCAATCTGGGTAGAAGTGGAAGCAGAGAACTTGCATCCCCAATCAGCGTACTGCAACTATTCTGTGGTTCTCCAAAACCAGCTTTAAGATTTGCAGCTGTACGAACACTGAATAAGATGGCTATGTCTCATCCAGCTGCTGTAACAGCCTGTAATCTCGATTTAGAGAACTTAATAACAGATTCCAACAGGTCAATTGCTACCCTGGCGATCACAACACTCCTTAAGACTGGTGCAGAAAGTTCAGTAGACCGTCTTATGAAACAGATAGCGACATTTGTTTCTGAAATCTCAGACGAGTTCAAAGTGGTTGTTGTACAAGCTATAAGAGCTCTTTGTCAAAAGTTCCCTCGGAAGCATGCCGTCCTGATGAATTTCCTGTCAGCAATGCTCCGCGACGAAGGTGGACTGGAATACAAAGCAGCTATTGCTGACACTATAATAGCTGTGATGGAGGGTAATACGGAAGCTAAAGAAGCTGGTTTGGCTCATCTCTGTGAATTCATCGAGGATTGCGAACACACATCCCTGGCAGTTCGTATACTTCATCTTTTAGGACAGGAAGGTCCAACCTCAAAGCAACCTTCACGCTACATCCGTTTTATTTACAATCGTGTCATTCTCGAGAGTGCGAGTGTCAGAGCAGCTGCAGTGACAGCACTGGCCCACTTTGCAGCTTCCTGTCCTCCTTTACTCCCAAATGTCCTGGTACTTTTGTCTCGCTGCCAATTGGACTCTGATGATGAGGTTAGGGATCGTGCTGCTTACTATTGTGCTATTCTTCAACAACAGAATGATCCCACTCTCCTACCTCTCATACAGCCGCCTCTTTTATCTATTCCAAGTCTTGAAGGAGCTTTGCGAAATTACATAAGAAGTTCTATGGATCAGCCATTTGACATCTCACAGGTAGTTTGCTGTTGTCGCCTATTTAAAAGTGTCATTATTACTGTATTATCATTAATTGTAATGTTTTGGAATTTCCTACAGGTACCACCAGCTCAAACGGTGGAAGAACCTACGCAGACAGAAATACTTTCTAATATCAAGCAGCAACCTCGTTTAACAAGAGAAGAAAGTTTCATGGAGAAACTCTCACAGATTCCACAGTTGGCTACAGTCACTCGGGACTGTCCACTGTTCAAATCTTCCGCAGTCTGCGAATTGACAGAATCTGAGACAGAATATAATGTGAAATGCGTCAAACATTCGTTTGCCAATCATCTCATTCTTCAGTTCGACTGTTTGAATACTCTTACCGACCAACTACTAGAGGATGTCAGAGTGACAGTCGAACCACCAGAAGGGTAAGTTTTGTTTGATATGAAGTACATTATACGTTAACCTGTAGAATATATTTTTTTGTATAGTTATACACTCATTGGCGAAATACCCTGCCCTCGTTTGGCGTATAACGAACCTGGAACAACTTATATTGTATTGGAGTATCCTAAGGATATTCAAGCAAGTGTTGCCACGATTCCAACTACCCTTAGATTCACAGCACGTGATTGTGATCCAGCCACTGGTATTCCTGATGCTGAACAAGGATACGATGATGAGTATATGGTAAGTAGTGCTGCAGCGTTACCTTAGTGGTATAACTTTTGGAACATTTATTAAGTCTATTTTATGTAGTTGGAGGATTTGGAAGTGACTCTTGCTGATCAAATGCGAGGCTCCGCTGGTAGAGGTTTGGACTTCAGTGCTGCTTGGGATGCTGCAGCAGCACGGGGTTTCTCTGAGCTCGAGGAGACCTTTGCCTTAGGAGCATCTGTCACTACCTTAGAAGCAGCTGTACGAAGTCTTATCGGTTTCCTTGGACTTGGAGCAGCAGAACTTAGCGATCGCGTACCATCCGGTACCGTTGGACACACTCTTCTACTGGGTGGTGTCTTCAGAGGGGGAAAGCAAGTACTCGCCCGGGCGAGGTTAGCCTTAGCGGACGAACAAGTTACAATGCAATTATCTGTTCGATCCCCGGATCCCGATGTTGCTGAACTTATCACTTCCTCCGTCGGTTAAGAGAACCTGTGTTAAATTCAGTATTGTTTCTCTAAGGATGGATTCAACAACATTGTCTGAACTGCACACTTCAAGTAAAATGTACAGGGATACCTATGAAAACACCATTCATAGACCATTTACAGAGCTATATTAGGTACTAATCGAACTATAAATAAAGATGTATTGATTAAAAGAAGGGGATCTTAATAATCCCTTATATTTTAGATTGTAATCAACCCATGAAATTTTTAGCAACTAACTTCTGTTATCGCTTGGGACTACGTTGATTTTACCTACTGAGCAATCTAATTGGAAAACTCCAATTAGTTTCACTTTAACGGATCGATTACAGTTCTACAAACTGCTAAAAACCATACCTATATAGGTGTAATGAGATATTTCGTCCGTTACTGGCATGTGCGGGTCTTTCATCGATCTTCAGCGTTCTGAATCGTAATAGAAAGCTCAAATCTCTTATTAGAAACGAGAAATTATTTAGAAGGACCGGAGGTTATTCCATTTTCAAAATAACCTTATGTGGTAACGTCGGAGTCAGATGGAAAGTGATAGAGTTTTCGATTAGGTCGACATTTTTTGCACCGAGTGTGAGGTGTAGATCTCTTGAGTGCAAGCTTTGCATTGCGCGAGTGTCACGGGGTGTACTCAGTAGGTAAGTTAACTCGTAGTTCAGTGTACACTGAAAATTTAAATCAAACATAAGAAACTTCGCATGAGCCTACTGGTCCCTTCAATCAAATACGCTCGGAATTACACTATACACCCGGTGTAATCAATTAAGTCAAACGAAAAGTATTAAATTTGTTGGTATAATTTTAGTATTGCGTTTTCCATCTCCCCTGTAGGTGGTCTGTTCTGTTTCTCTACGGCAGTTTCGCACGTTGTTTGATATTGTCTTAAAAATGGCTGCCGTATTGGATGAAGTCGGCAAATCTGCTGAGAAATTGGTAGACGAGGAAAAGAATGAACTAGTCCAAGAGGAGGACGAGGGTGGTGCATCCGAAGCTTCTAAGAAGAAGAAGAAGAAGAAAAAGAAGAAGAAAGCTGGTGCGGTGTAGTGTATTTTCTGGGGTGTTTCCCTTGGGTTTCCAGCCGCTCACAGACAGCGTGTTTTCGAATTACTATATACGAATTTAATTGGGAAGTCCACTATTGAAGAAGGTTGTGGGGTCATTGCCAGATCAAATTCATTTGGAAGCCGAGAAAGTTTAATTTTAAATTATGATAAAATTAAGAATTTTTTGTGGGATCGGTTATAGGTTATTGTTGCAATTCTATTCTATATTCGTAACAAAGGTCGATGAACGACCAAGTTTTATGCAAACATTGATTAGATTAATGTAATGCCTAATGTCGACTTATTGTTTTTTCTAGGTTGCTTAACCAAGTTAGAAAGCTAAATAATCTGAAATAATACTATTGACTAAATGGTCTATGTAGGATTGAATGTATAAAGTAATTGTTGAACTGAGAGTTTGTATTCTTATTTCATTCGAATTGGTTATTGTAGGTGCTGGTGAAGCTAGTGCAGATATTCCAGAAGGAGAAGATCCTAAAGATGAAAATAAAGCAGCTGAAGGTATTATTGTAATGCATATCCTTTAGTTTTCTATTAACAATGATAAAAGTTTCTAAATAAGAGTAGGTTGTTTTATATATTAAAGAAGTGATGGCTAAACTGTAGAATACAACTCCTTGAATTTAGCTGTGGATTTTTTAGTTTTTTTAACATGTCCTTCAAACAGGAGTCGTACGCAGTTCGACCAAAGTAATATTTATTTTGTGTAAATTCTATTTAAAGGTCCTTCTGAAGCTACTGAAAATGGAGGAGAACCTGAAGAGGCTAAAAAAAAGAAAAAGAAACGTAAACCACGTGGAAAAGGTGCTGGGATCAAACAGCAAACAAATCCCCCATCGATTCCAGTCTCTGACTTATTCCCAGATGGGAATTATCCTGAAGGACAGATAATGGATCATCCTTCCACAGGTCGAGTAGATGATAGAACAGCCAAAGATCGTTTTACCAGTGAGGAAGCTCGTGCCCTGGACAGGATGCACAATGATATTTATAATGAAGCAAGACAAGCAGCTGAAGCTCATCGTCAAACAAGACAGCATATTAAGAACTGGGTGAAACCAGGCATGACCATGATTGAAATCTGTAATGAACTGGAAGACACTGCCCGCAAACTCATTGGCGAGGATGGTCTTAAGGCTGGACTGGCTTTCCCAACAGGATGTTCTAGAAATCATTGTGCTGCTCATTACACTCCTAACGCAGGCGACACAACAGTTTTACAGTACGACGACGTAACCAAAATTGACTTTGGTACTCATATTAATGGTCGTATCATCGATTGCGCATTCACCTTGGCATTTAATCCAAAATATGATAAGTTAATTGAAGCTGTACGAGATGCCACAAATACTGGCATTAAAGCTGCAGGAATTGATGTTCCACTATGTGAAATCGGTGCGGCCATTCAGGAGGCCATGGAATCCTATGAAATTGAGTTAAATGGAAAAACTTATCAGGTATATTAATGACAAAAGATCTATTAGCAAACAACAATTAATGTCAATTGGAAATGTATCATTCTTGTTTTTTTCTAATTTTTTAGGTGAAATCCATACGAAACTTAAACGGGCACTCAATCGCACCGTATCGCATTCATGCCGGGAAGACAGTGCCGATCGTGAAAGGTGGTGAAGCCACAAGAATGGAGGAAAATGAATTTTACGCTATCGAAACTTTCGGCTCTACAGGGAAGGGAGTCGTGCACGATGACCTGGACTGTTCTCATTATATGAAAAGCTTTGATGCTGGATTTGTCCCTCTACGACTTCAAAGTAGCAAGTCTCTTCTGAACACGATCAACAAACATTTCAGTAAGTATAGACCTATAAACATTGATTTGTTAGAAAGTGTGAAACACATGGGATGATGCGTGGCGATGAAAGACAAGGGATAAAAAATATCTCAAAGAATGTGTCTACTACGGAGAAGAAAAAATGGTTATTATTTCTTCATTTTTCCAGGTACTTTGGCATTTTGCAAACGTTGGCTAGACCGTGTGGGTTGTACGAAATACCAAATGGCGTTGAAGGATCTCTGCGATAAGGGAGCAGTGGAGCCTTATCCACCTTTGGTAGACATCAAAGGATGTTACACCGCCCAATTCGAGCATACCATTGTTTTACGTCCAACTTGCAAGGAAGTCATTTCCCGTGGTGATGATTATTAAATACCTGCCCAAATATAAAAGATCATTTGATTGCAAAGCAACTTTACTGTCATGGCGATTGGGCATTTCGCTATATATCCAAAGGCATGTGGCATGAGGGACGAATCTTATAATAAATTGCGTATTACAGTTTAACCATTCTGTCCAGTGTCATTGTTCATCCATGATGATTAAGGAATGAGTTTCAGTACTGTTAAGAGCTCAGTATATTAATGCCAGCATTTAAAAACAATCGCTCTGGCATTGAAGTTGAACCACAGGACCCATCTTTGAACCTTTCGGAAAAGTGTTTCTTTTTAAATATATTTCTGCAAATACCTTTTGATTTTTATTCAACCTTCGTGACTTTTCTTTTTAAATTCCCATGCCAATGCTTTATTGACAATCATATGTCAGAGTGGCAGCTACAATCTATGTCCAGAATGTTACATCGCTCGGGTTTTATCACACAGCCAATGGGCGTAGCCGCCGTATAGACATTGATAAGGATTTCATAAGATCTTTATTTTCATTATATATGCAGCTTTTTTTTAAAGCTTTCCATATGCAGAAATTTATGAATCCACTAATTACAGGGTTAGGGTGCAATAACATTAGGTATTTAAAGCTAGCATATTATTAAATTAATATAGTACAAACATGATTCTGACAATGGAAGAGTTCACATAATAACGAAGGCGGACATTTTCACTTCTAGAACTGTTAATCTCAATGACAAATATTTAGGTACATTTCACGTGGTCCCGGATTTCACAAATATAGTTAAATAGGGCACTGACGATTGTGTGATTGTGAATTCTTATTTTAAAAAAATAGCTCGAACGCGCTTTGCATCACTCGTTACATCTGCCTAATCACAGGCACGGCTAATCATTAACTGGACAAAATACCAATCGATGAAAGAGAGAGAAATATATTTTGAGTTCAATCCAACGAAATGGCCGACATGAATATCCTAATCTATTGATAAAAAATCTGGAATCTCTAAGCAGTGAAAATTAGCGAATGATGATAGCCAAACATCGACAAGGAGAAAAAATAAAAATAAAATGACTCAAATTCTTCATCGAGTTCCTCCAGAGAAAAAGGTGGTGCCTTAATAATAATCACGCAGGTCTATAGTCTTATATTTATATACACAGAGTCCTGGATCATTAGAGGTAAAAACATGAGAACATGAAAGCATCAATCAACAATCATCGACAACCTCGCGATTGGATAGTTACTGTTTTTTCTCCCTTATCATCATCGTCATCATCATTCAGATACAAGGATATAAAATTTTCTTTGTCAAGGCTTTCATCCTTTACTGAGAATCCACGCGAGTCCTTAATTTCGCTCTGGCCGTAACCAGAGGATTTGGCGCTTCCGTATGCTGCGATTCTTCCTGTCAAATATGATCAACCATTGCACGTCATTAAATACAAGATTTAGTCATGAAACAAACTGAAAGAAAACTATTGATTACCGTTAGCTGAATATGCTTTGCTCTTTGCTCTATCGCTCTCTGTAACGCCGTTCTTGGATCGTTCTTATAATACTCTTCCCGGTGTTTCTCAGCCTCTTTCCTCGAAACCGCCTCCCGGTGCCTGTCCAGGGCGCGCTGCAGCTCGCTCTTCTGATTCAGTACGTTCTTTCCCCTATAAAAGAAGACACAGTGACGAGTACAGATAAACAGTGACGTTACTCCAGAACTTTCACAAAAAAAAAAACGAAAAAAATAGACCCAGAGAATACTCAATAAACACAAATAACTCACACTTTCTGATTGAAGAGTAACTCCCTATGGAGATCTTTGTGCTTCCCAGATACCATATAAGGATTGTACGGTTTTCTAGGTAGTATCAAACCATCTGGCCCCATGTGAGGAGCTGGTGGCGGTGGTGGCGGACCTCCCAGAACAGGGGCCATCTCCTTTCCTAAGCATAACAACAACAAAAAATACATAAGTAAAGTCATAAACAATATTTACAGCCAAGCCATTAACGATAAACGCAAATCCAATATCACCACTAACAGATAACATCTGTTCCTAGACTCTCACCCTCTAAAAATGCAATCATCGCCCTGACGGAGCTTTCCTCCTCGCACATAGCCGCATAACAAACTAACCGTGCCAGACCAGCAGCATACCAGAGCAACGGTATCAAAGAAGTTGCAAGCTATATATTTCTGCATAGGGCTTCCTGTGACTAATCAGATCAATTTCACGTCTACACCGTATTCGTGCATACATATATTGCATCCCAAGGTGACAGAAGTAAATACAGTTAAGGACTAAGAAGACAATGAGTCTGTCAATAGGTCACGTGTCCTAGAGTCAAAGCGAAAGCTCATTAACTTTCGATTACACGTCAAAGCGTGAAACACGAGCGAATCGAAAGATCATTGAGAATTGTCTAGATGGGTACAAGCAAGTTCCATTAGAAAGGAAACGGTCGACGATGCTAATACGTAGATTTTCTTGCCGATTGGATACAGTCGTAAACTGGTGCTTCTTGTACCATGAATTTTTCCGAGTAAATTAGTTTCATGGGATGAGGAACCAATTATTAATTTTTATATATAGTTATACGATCAAAAAGAATTTCGTCTTACGTCTCATTGGCGCGCATCGAAAGTTCTTCACTTTCTCATCGTACTTAGAGATAAACCGACGTCGGTTGTGTAGTCGTTATGAAACTTTCCGTGCGAATGCACCTTTATTCGTGGGATGGATCGTTAATATGACGAGGGATATAATATACGTATATAGAACCATGTACAATAATGTTTACTACCGTATATAAACCAAGTGTGAGTAAATAGAGACGCGCTTCGGTGGCATTCCACAAATTGTCATGCGCCACCTGGACAAATTGGATGTTAGGGATATAAGAAAGTGCAAAGGGAGACAGAGAGAGAAGCACGTGCTCGAAATTACTCGTCGTGACGCTTCACGCAGTGAGAAAGAGAGCGAGAGAGAACGAATGAAAAAAAGTATAAACAAATTGGCAAATGACGTAGAGACGTGAAAAGATATTTGCAATTATTCGTCATTCTGTATCATTAATCATGAATACCATATGAACAAATTAAAACGTGCAATCTGACGTAGCTGTAGATAAGGTCTGTTTACGTGTATTATCTTGAAAGTAAAATTCTTAACGGATACTATACACTGCTGTCATTAAATAACTGTCGGACAATAATAATTCTTGCGCTGTACTTTTCTCATTTTCTCTAAAGAAACATTAAGTGACACATTGGAGAGTCGATGAGGATATATTCTATATGACTTTAAAAAGCGTTATACATGTATATCTATATATACAGTCCGTATACCACTTACACCGGATATCCTTTGTGAGAACTGGGAGAATTTCGTAATTGTGATAATACTTGCGGCCAAGTTATTGTAATTATTAATCTCAAGGTCGGTTGTGGCGTGGAATCTATTTTAGTCTAGAAGTAAGAAAGAATGAGAGAAAAGGTGTGAGAAAGAGACCTTGAATTATAACCATAACGTTTTATCCATTATTGAGAAAAGGTATATTGTTATGTGTGTGTGTGTGTGTGTATATATATAGCTTCGTTATTTTTCCTCAACGTAATTATCTGATGGCCTCCTGAGTGTAAAGCTAACCTAACTTTCCTACAGTATAACTGCAAAGTATAATGGGGCGGACTCAGATGATTTGGTTTTACGAGCTGAAAGTGAAATTTCCAGTGGTAAGTACAAATCGACCAGTCAGTCATCCTTTGGTATATTAATTAACGCGATTCACGTATAGTTTGTTATCGCTGGACCTTCTTTGTCTTCCATATTGTATCGTTAATGACGTCTATTTTGAATTACAAAAATGCTTCTAGGTAGGTCTGTCTTGAACAGTATTGCGTCTTAACTGACGTGGGAACGAACTACGTAACTCGCCCGCGGAAAGAGAGTCCCTTTTGCTCTTGGAATTTAATTGGATAAATTAAGATAGTTCTGCCGCGCACAACGAGGGAATGATTATCATTGTACTGCTGTAATAAAATGCATTCGAGCAATGACTCACCGTTTGACAAACCGTTGCAGCTGTCCAAGTCGTTCTTCACGCCGTTAGTGACCACCTGTAGACAAAATATAATGTATGTATTATGGATATTAGAATAAAATTCTTACAAGCTAGTTGATAGATAGGAATTAATGTGATTAAGACGGATTCGATTTGATCTTACAAATCTAAGGATCAAGAGTCACGCTTGAGAATTCAGAATAACGACGGTACAGGCTAATCTAGATTGAATTCTACAAAATTATCATTTCATCTGACACTGAACGAGCCTAGTACTGTTATACACGAGTTGATCTTGAATAAGACAAGGAATAAACAAGGATCCTAAGCAAAGCAATTTTACTGTTATTCCCACACGCATTACAATAAGTGTCCTAAATTTTTGCATGACTCGTATATACGTGCCAGGCATTCACGAATTTTCGACTAGTTATTCTGTACACAGAGCTACATAGTAAAGTTAAGCGTTTTATTTCCTAGACTTTCTTAGTTACCGTGCGTTTTTTTATTTCTCTTTATAATATCAACGTCAAACATGATTATCTAAACGTTCACTATGTTCGCCGCCGTACAATTTGGCTACTGACAAAAGATATGAGAAATGAAAGTTTGTGATGAATTATACTCTCTCTCTCGCTCTCTCTCTCTCTCTCTCTTTCACTCACTCTAGTCACTTATAATTTCACTGGAACCACACTGAAGTTTATAAAAATAATCAAGAACTTTATAACACAGTCACGATAGCATCAAAATCTTATGAAATTGATAGGATCAAACAGGATTGAAGAAGCAAAACATCCATAACAGACATTAACGGCTGCTCCTGCAGTTCTGCACTTTACCTCGTTCATCGTAGGAAGTCGCTGCTGTTCGATTTCCATATTTAGCCAATCGATTCCTATATATAATTTTCTACACTTAGATTATTCGTGAGTACTTAATACCCAGTTCAATACTCTATACTGTACAGCCAATGTGTTTAAACACGTTAAAACGATACTAGGAAATAACGTACCGCTGTATGACAATTGAGAGTGGGACTCATATGCATAATATAACATTGCCTGAAGGCCCGGAAGGAAGTGGAAAGTACCAATATTTTAATCTAAGGGGACTATCGCGTGTGTGAATTCGTTGAAACCGTCATAGCTTACACGTACGTTGATATACGGACATTTGATGTCGAGGAATTCGATAAAAGAAGTAATCAGATACCATACAAAGTCGACGTAAGAAACGAGATAACTAAATTTCAAGAAGATAACTAAAGAAAGAACGAATTCTCTCAATACCTGCTGTATTATATTCCAATAATGTTGAACGCAGCACGAAATTCACGATACACAATAATATCTAACAACGTCAGAAATAAATGATCTTCCAATTCCGACAAATGGCCGTTAGAATATTTTTAAATAATTCGATATGTACTCCTACGCGCATGCGCACTTAGTGTCACTTCACTTTTACAAGAGGTAAACAGTAATATATTTTCTTTTTTGGACTTCCTTCAAAGCTAATAACGAACGTTCTACACCTTTCGTAATGATTATGAGTTATTGTATGATACCTCCGTTCTACCAGGAGGACGCTCCCGACTGAGCAATAGCACAAGCATCAGTGACAAACATTCGACACGACAAGTTACTCATCAGCTATGTGACCTATGTTCTATGTAACGGGTCCCGTCTCTTATATTCTTCGCGCGTCTCTTTTTCTACATATAGTAGCGTACATTGATGTATTCACGTACGACCGAGTTAACGCAGAGAATTATATGTATATGTAGCAGAAGACAACGTGTGGCAACGAGTAATGGACGTACACCCCAGCTGTGTCACATCCTAGTTCCTGGAGTCTCTCGTTTTAACAGGACGATGGAAGGTCGTTTTCAGGAGATAAACAAAGTATGTACTGCGTAGCTGTAGCTTCCACGACAGCAGACGAGCCACTGATGTGAAGCTACTGAAGAGACTCATCAAGAAAACGTGCTCTTTGAAAACCACGAGGACTTTCACTGCTGTTCATAATCTGAGTATCTGACTCAATCGGTTGGTATACCGACTGGGGAGCATTGCCGAAGGTATACAGTAGCGTTCACAATGACGAGCTCACTTTTTTATTGAAATTTTTTTACTGTTTAGTTCACTATTGCGTTGCATATCTGTCGTTTCATTTTGACAGCTGGGGTGAAACAGTTACTGACCTTTGCGGTTGGCCAGCATGTCGCTTAACGGATTTTCTAACCCTCGACCGGTTTGACTTGTACTCAGGGTATGGATATAAATAATTTTTTTTTGTAGTTAGGATTTCTGACTAACGTTGTGGGAACTCCTTAAGGTCCTACACTCGGTAGCTTTCCCCATGACAAACAGCTTCTCCCAGCCACTGTCTATTGTTGTCTATTGGTTTATAAATCTCGCTAGGTGTGAACGGATGGCGTTGTATTCGTGCTGGTAAACACTTGCTATACAAGTCGCGTGCGTTTTAGTGGAACTGTGAATAAGAATTGGAGTAGCATAAAGATACATATTGAACAAGCCTACCTACGTGGTATAGCGAGAAACTCCTAAGGACAAAGTTAACGACTCGACTATAGAGTCGAATATGGTTATCCTGCAGAAAGTGAAACGTTACAGGATACTGTGCAATTATTATATATTTATAGTGACTATAAAAACATATAATAATAGATCGGACTTATGTCTTGGTCCTGGAGGCACTGTATGAAACGCAACGTTTCATGCCTCACGTCTCGCTGATTAACGAAGTCTAAAAAACCCGTCAACAACTAGCAATATACTATACTTTTTATTTTAGATTTCTTTGCTGTATACTTTGGATAAGGAAAAACTACATGCTTCCTGATTACGGACATGGTAAACCTGAATCGCAGCTGCACAGTAAGAACTCGGTGAAATCTCGGCTCTTGTTTTTCGTTAAATATCAGTCTGACATTCAGCAACCGCCATAACTATTTGCACAGACACACACTCTACGCGGTATAGTACTAAAGTAGCATGTCACTATAGGTATACGCAGTATAGTATGACTAAAGAAAAACAATCTTATGCTTGAATCAGATCTGTAACTTCTTCATCCAACCATATGGCCAGACAGAAAGTCTATCAATCAATTATTCCCACGCTTCAGAATCGATTGGCCTCTATAATACAGTAAGTAATAGACACTTCACTATGAAAATTATTATAGCTTTTATTCACCGTTGAATCCTACATTTTGCATTACTTTGTACTAGGTTACCAATCCTACCGGGGTTACGGGATCTAGTACCTCAACTAACCCGTTTGGGATTCAATCGGCGTATGAAGACCGGTAGATCGTCTTTCTCATTCCCACAAGAACAAAAACATACCAAGAATTTTCCCACAACAAGTGCACAGATCGAGTCTGACGGACTGAAGCCAAAAAAAAGAAACAAGATAAACTCCAAAGCATTACCTCCATGAATAGATTGAACAGACGGCTCTGCGAATAACGATGACCCAATTGCTCCGTTTCATAAAAACAAGGCGAAATCGATTATTACACAGAGACGTTATGCAAAGGAACCGATTTATCTGGCGACTGGTAATGCCGTTAAACACGATCAAGTCTCATTAGACGATTGCCTGTAGCGCCAGTCAGGCCAACTGAACTCTGGTGGCACACAGCACAGGGCAGCTCGTTGTTTGAGCGCAACGCGAGAACGGCAAATTCTACTCTTTGAGATAAGACTATCTTGTTTTAATTATTTCACGGACGAGAGACACTGGCGTTTGTTAGAAAAGATCGTTAGAGTCAACGAGCATTGAGCTACTGAAGCTGATCTCTGCTACCATCAGAGACTACCCACGATGCTTGATGTACACTTTTTTGATCCATCGATTAATATGCAACGTAGGGGAAAGCTGTAACCGGTCGAGGGTCATCCATATCATTCTGAAATGGGGGATGTAGATAGATGCAAGAGGATGAGTTCATTGCCCGGCATAGCGAATATAAATAACGAATGGTGTATATCCTATATTGGATTTCCTTTCTGATCCAGTGTAGCATTTATAATTAGTAGAGGTTCAGTCGTGAGCATCTCGGTTATTTCATTGTTTGATTATTTTTTTCTGCTCACCAGTCTAGCCCTTTGTTTGACTTTAGAGTGCACTTCGGTATTACCGGTATATGGGATATGTGAAATTGTACTTATTCATTGAGGCATTTGGCCTCGAGCATGTAATACTTGTGTATATATGTATACGGACTATATAATATGAGATCTGGATTTGAAATTCTAGTACGAGGAAGCTGATTATTTTCAATAGCCAATGGTACTTAAGTACGACACTGTAATGGAAATTAAAATTGCGTGACGCCGAGAATTCTTATTGTTTACATAGTTTTCGTATCGCATCCACGTGGTTATCAGATAAATGAAGAATGCTGTACCTATAGGAATTGCACGTGGAAAGTGATTAATTGCTTGGCAATCGCACGCTGTTTACTGCGCCTTATATTAAATATAGTGTGGCGGATTTTACATAGTGATAAAATTATGTAAAAGCGTGGAACAGAAGAATTAGGTCGATTCTAGAAGCCATTACGGAATTAGATAATAATCTTCATATCGAAAAGCATGATTGATTCACTTAATGGATTTAAGCTTGATTTTTTATTAATGATATTTTTCTCTCGTTGCCTCACACTCCTAAGTAATTATATCAATTTGAACATTCGTCTGATTATATTTGTGGATAAAGGGAAATCGATTCTCGTCAAAAGTCTGGCAAGGCAGACCCCTCTGTTCAGTGAAGTCTCACAATGAAATTTTGTTATCTAAGAAACGTGACGGTAATACCAGTGAAACCGTGACAGTGAGGATTTCCGTTTAGAATTATCAGACTTTTCTGCCACTGAAGTTACGGGCAACCGAGCACGTATTACAAAGTCATAAGATATTTTTAAAAAATCAAGTTGGGAATTTTTTTTATAAAAGGTGACAGAGACTTTTATGAAAGGTTGAACAATAGTCGAATAACATGAGTTGTGAATTTCTTTTTTTCTTTTTTAAATTCTTTCAGGATGATGACTTTTAATCGGATCAAAGTTTACTTGGTGATTTTTTTCTATTCAAATACTCCGGTATTCCAGTCTCATTGGTATCTATTTCGCATCGCCTGGACGAGTTTGACAAGTGCTCAAACTACTTAATTTCACTATTTTCAATTTGAGTCACGTGTCCTTTGAATTGCGCACGCGATACAATGCGTTTCGTGTCACGACAAAGACTGTCGGGTGAATTTAAAACATCCCTGCTAAGGAAAATGTTTAAAGTACAGGCGTAAACATCGAACTGGGTCTGGAAGACAAGCTGCACCGCACGACTATGCACCGTTCGAATCCTAATGCTTCATTCACACCGAATCTCTGCGTAACTTCACTCCCTGATTTCAAGCGTTAAAAAGATATATGTATACAGATGGATATGATTAAAATTGAAGGATCTTCTCGCTTTACAGGAATTTATAAAGCTCGATTTAGCGTACAAGAATATTTTAGGAGCTATTTCAGTTAGAAAAATATTTTTCTTAAACGTATTAATTCAAAATGCTCGCGACAGTTCTACAACAAGGTTTTATAGCCACGTGCTGGTTTACAGAAATAATAATGATAATAACCGTCTTGTTTGTTTCGTTTCAAAGATAAATTTTCCTCAGTGTGAGTTCACTATTGCTATTTTCGACATGGACTAAAAAATCAGATCCGACCATATAGCCTCGGCTACGTGCAACTGGACTCAGGTAGTCTATCCGGTATGAACGATCCTTAAGGTTTGAATTCCGCACAAAGGAAGAAGATTCAAGATGAGAGGAACCTGCTGCAGAGCGTAGCCTGCATCCACACCTGAGCCTAATTCATCCTCAAGGTTTTCAAGGAGCATTCGGTGGGAGGTATTCCAGGAATCCGATGATGGATCTCTCCCGGCATCCGGGTTCTAATCACTAGGAAAGATAAAAAATGACAGAGGAACAATTTTTTAGAAAAAAAAAAAATGGGCCATAGGATGTATAGGTGTAGTAACAGGGAGCAACGTCATCTTACTGATTAATGAATGACGATCCAAAAGTATCCAGACGATGACTGTCTCCTTAACTAGTCATCAAAAAGTGCATCAGGAATTTCCTCATCCTTTATCTGAATTACCTGCAGGTCTACTACGTGGGTCTACCTACAGTACATATATGTATATGTATATACGTACAGGCAATAAGTTTGCATTTACAATAATGTTTACTTCAATGAAATTTTTTTGTTCTAACGTCTCTAATCGTTTCTCAATGATTCAATCGACCTACCTCCCTCGGGATTCTGCTCGACGAAGACACTTTTCCGAGGAACTCCTTCGAGACGACCTCACTGTTCTTGCTGACACAAGCGTTTTCACCAGAGAGTTCACTGCTCGCGTTATTCTCCCAGCTAGAACTGGTCGAGTCCTCCCTGCTGCTGGGACCAGTCGCTACTTCTGCCTGGCACGACGACTCGTCTCTTTTCAGCTGGTTCTGCTTCTTGAAGAAGTCCGGGTCGCTGAAGCACTTCTCCAGGCTTGAAGCCCTCTGTAGAGCGGTAGGAGAATTTGGCGTTGACTTGGAGCTCACAAAATCCTCCTTCAAAAGATTCTCAGTGCTCCTATCACGAATCCGTGGTGGATCCTGATCCCGGTATGTTCTACGTTGACTCTTGGAGATGTCGTACATCGCGTCTCAAAGTATCCTCAGTAACGAATCTTTCGATCCTGCAAGAATAATAATAAGTAATAATTATTCATTGAGGATATCAATTATATTAATTTTTTGTTTAATTACTTAATTGATCTTCCTACTCGGCTATCTTTGTATACATCTAGTATATGTATATATATGGACGAGCGAGCTCTGTAACAGTTGAAATAATTATACGCTCGATAACTCTCTGGCGAAACACTTTCTTATTTTAATTCTACTGTCTAGTCACTCGTAGTTCCGAGGGAAATGTCATAGCCGAGAAAGTTTAATTAATGCTAAAGGATTAGTTGACTATTTTATTATGCCGCACTTTAATATGTCAGAAAAATAAAAAATACTGATGTCATAAGGAATCCGGTATATCTGTCAAAATGAATGTACTTAATCGATTCATTAGCCGAAAGTATTTATACGATAAAACGTGCCACAGGATCTTATGTGCGATCAATCGTCGTGCATTACATAAACCGTAATTGATATTCAAATACGAAGAACCTACTTAATGCTTGAGTCGTAGCGGAATGAGGTGTCATCACGTTTTCCAGCCCAATAGAAATTCTTGTGTGGTTATAATAAATAATATGGCAGTTCCCACGTAACGACGTATAGATAAGGATTAGAAATAAGATTAAATCACATTTAAATATTATCACCCATACGTAAATGAGTCACATTTAAAAGAAAGAAATAGTCGTTGACACTACTTAATGAATACTGCCAACCGATAACAGGTACACGGATTATTCAATTAATATATGGAAGATCATCCTTGTAGAGGGCGTTAAATAAATTCTCTGATAAAATCCATACTTGATGTCGAACACGAATGCACCATTAATGTAGTCGATTTTTATTGTAAGGCCACATTTACTGCTAACTGTCCGATAACCTTGTTTCGATCCTGCCAGCTCGTATGCCCACACAGCCAGTACTAGGGCTACTATCTCTGGGAGGGCAAAATGCCCCATGCGTCATGCACCAGGACATCTGTCGCCCTTTTGCCGCGTCCCTTCTCTCTTATTTCTTCTCTCTTTTTATTTCACTTCCTTTCTCTATTTCTTTCTCCTTCTATCCATGACAGCCGTTTGGCCATTTCCCATAAAAATCCAACAGCCCCCTTGTATATATGTATACTGTACTGGGCCTGGCACAGTGCAAGTGGCCCAGCTGGGCTTTTGCGTGAACGGCCTCACTAAGGATTGCTTAACGCTCATGCGTCAATCGATGTAAGCAGATGTAAGAGGTTTGCCAGGGTAGCTAGCATAGGGCTGGATGCTTTGTTCTTTTACTTGTAAAAATGGAAAATTATTTATAAGATTAGGAAGTATCGCTTTGTAACCACTTGTGCTGGCAACGAACTGATAGATCCGCGTGAGAAAATGCTACAAAAACAAAAACATCTCGACGTGCGTGGCACATCTCTCCAGCGCAAGTGGTTAAATATTTTTTCTACTTATTTTTGTAGTATTAAGTAGTTGATGTTGCTGATTCTCTTCTTTTCTAGAAGATCAATATGTTGCATTGTATGATTGATGAGTTAATATGTATTTATAAATAAATAATTGTTTTGAAAATATTGTATTTTGGAATAAATGTTTCGTCTCTGAATTTCCGCAAAAACGGAAGTCTTTGCAGGTCACTAGAAATGGAGTATCCTGTATATTTTCATACAATTAAAGTTTTTATAAAAAGAATTTCTATTACCCTTCGATACTTTTAATGGCATCTTGTTAATTACTATTATATTGTCTAAAGTGGATTAATGGTTTCTGTGAAGTATGTATTGCGTTTTTGCGAGTAATTATAATTATAATATAATGTTTATGGTTTACAAATTGATTTCAGGAAGATATCTTAAAGTGGTATGCTGGCGCCATCGTGCGGTAAAAAATTTCTTCTGCGAGAAGTAAGTCTCTCTTGAAATCTCGAATAACCGGATCTCGCGCACGAGACTTGATAATCTGTGACATTCAGGTCATAGGCACCTCGGGTCCTTTTCTTCTCTAACCCCTCTTATTATCAAGGACTGCAAGAAATTTTTAAAGGCAGGATGCAAGCTAACCTTTGGAGTTTGATGACCGCATCTGTGAGAGTAAGTTAAATGATAATTTAGGTATTCTAGATGATTATCATTAAATTCAGTGATCATGCCATGTGATATTGGCCAAATTGTGGGTCTCCTTCTAAGGCCGTTGAAGGGCAACTGAATTTTTCGTTAACATCTCGTAAAAGTTACAGAAAGTATCACTTTTTCTTTATAAATTATTCATGCTAATATTTATATTTTACTTTATTTTATGTAACAGTTGATATCATTGTATCAGTATTGTGAAGAAGACCAAAGTAAATTTTGGGAATAATCATCCATACGTGTTATGTCACTTGCTAAATTTGAGTTCCGGAATTAAACGGTTTTTAATTGATTGTTATATACTATGTTACATTTTTTATTGATGATGGTACATTATATTTTAATGAAAAGAGTTGAGATACATAATTTAATTGATATTTTATTTTATTTCATTATTTATTGTATTTTATAATTTTTTGTCAGCCGGTATGCATCAAACGAGTTGTCAGTCCAGTACTCTCTGCTGCTCAGCAGCGAAGATATGCCAGCACTCTAGATGCAGATTTGGTTGTCATCGGTTCAGGTCCTGGAGGCTATGTCGCTGCGATAAAAGCTGCACAGTTGGGAATGAAAACTGTTTGTGTTGAAAAGGATCCAACACTGGGTGGAACCTGCTTAAATGTTGGATGCATTCCATCAAAGTCGTTGTTGAATAATTCACATTATTATCATATGGCTCACGGTGAAGATTTAAAAAACCGTGGAATCATAGGTATGTGGAATGATTGGATATACATAAAATAATTCATATATACAAATAATAACATTTTATAAAAATCCATGCAGTTAATTGAAAATTATACAATAACGATTTTTTTTTCATTGTTTTAGTTCAAAATGTTCAACTAGATTTGAACAAACTTCTCGAACAGAAATCCAATGTTGTGAAGTCTTTGACAAGTGGAATTGCTGGTCTTTTCAAGAAAAATAAGGTCGAATGGGTTAAAGGGCATGGCAAGATCACAGGCAAGAACCAAGTGAGCGCCCTGACACCCAGTGGTTCCGTGGACACGACAATCAACACTAAAAACATCTTAATCGCAACAGGCAGCGAAGTAACGCCATTCCCAGGAATCGAAGTAGATGAGAAACAGATAGTGTCTTCAACCGGAGCTCTTTCGCTGAACCCTGTTCCAAAGAGGCTAATTGTTATTGGTGCTGGTGTTATCGGTCTGGAATTGGGCTCAGTATGGCAAAGGTAATATTCCTCCTTCAAGAAAATTAAAATTCCAAGAAAGAACTGCAAGGATAATCCAAGCATTTGCAAAGGTTGGGCTCGGAAGTAACAGCTATTGAGTTCATGGGTTCCATCGGTGGTGCTGGTATGGATGCTGAAGTTAGCAAGGCTCTTCAAAAGATCTTGAACAAGCAGGGTCTCAACTTTAAACTAGGAACAAAAGTAACAGCCGCTACAAAGAGCGGTGGTGAGGTACAGGTATCCATCGAGGATGCTAAAGATCCCAGCAAGAAAGAGACTCTCGGTTGCGATGTTCTTCTGGTTTGCGTTGGTAGGAGGCCATACACGAAGAACTTGGGCCTCGAAGATTTGGGAATTGAGAGAGACGAGAAGGGAAGAATTCCAGTAAATAACAGATTCCAGACAGTCATCCCCAAGTGAGTATATCATTTCAGATTAGATGATTTATCAATGATATTAACAATAACTACAAATCCCATCAGTATCTACGCAATTGGCGATTGTATTCATGGCCCCATGCTAGCACACAAAGCCGAGGACGAGGGAATCATCACCGTCGAGGGTATTGCTGGAGGTAAATAAAATCTTACCTCTGTGATACAATAGTTAAACTCACAATTACATTACAATTTAAATGAAGGTGCTGTTCACATTGACTACAACTGTGTACCCAGCGTAGTCTACACGCACCCTGAGGTTGGCTGGGTTGGTAAATCCGAGGAGGATCTTAAGAAAGAGGGTGTCGATTACAAGGTCGGCAAATTCCCCTTCCTGGCCAACTCCAGAGCGAAGACGAATCTCGACACTGACGGATTCGCCAAGGTCTTAGCTGATAAAAATACAGATAAAATTCTGGGTGTTCATTTGATTGGACCAGCTGCCGGAGAACTTATCAATGAAGCAGTACTCGCTATGGAGTATGGTGCTAGTGCCGAGGATGTTGCGCGGGTATGCCACGCTCACCCGGTAAGTAAATGAACATTCAAGGTATTCTCGAAAAAATGACTTAATATCTAAATATTAATTTATTAAATCTCCATTCGGCAATTACAGACATGTTCCGAAGCACTGAGAGAAGCTCACCTCGCCGCCTATTTCGGAAAGCCAATCAATTTCTAAAATTTAGGAGTTCATTATAAATGACTACGAAAAAAAAAAACAAGAAAAGAAACGCATCGTAGACATCCTCTAGTTTGCGTCCTGACATCTAAGGAGATGAAAAATATACAAGGCGCCGCACTTCGTAAAGAAATACCATTGCACTGTCATTTTGACGCTATCGAAATATCTGCTGTAAATAAGAACTCGAAACTTATTTCGTGAGAAGTTTCGTTTTTAATAAGTGTACCATTATCTTATAAACATTATTGTATTTATTACAAATAAAATGAAAACCTATTTCGCCTTTGCGGGCATCTGGTCGCTCTATTCTGTCCGCAGATTTGTCATTTTTATTTAGCGCGATAGAAATTCAGTTACTATGTGAAAAATCGTATTGACCTGCATGTAAATTAAGCGATAATGATAATGTCAAATAAGTAACACATTTTCTCTTGACAGTTGAGTATTGTAAAAGCCTTGACAAGTATTGCAACATTCTTATTGAATTGAATCAAGGAAACATTCAATTGAATAATATAGGTGACGTATAAAATTATAAACACAATTAATAATAGAACAGTTTATCAAAATTAATAAGGGTTATCCAAATATTCTTCATTTTTTTTCTTTTTTAATTGATTTGTGTTTACACCAATTTGAATCATCCCATATAAGCAGCCACATTCCTCACCGTAATGGATAACTTCTAAAAAATGAAATTAAAATTTCAAAATTATTACCTCAAAAAGCAATTCATAGGTGGTGCCAGCGGCGTCACAAGTCTAAATTCAATTATTCATTTGCGTCATGTCCAATAAAAATAGAGTCACACGATTCTTCAGAAATATATAACTTTTACAAAATGGTTTAATTAATCTCTTTGCGGACATCTCAATGTTAAGAGTGTCGGGACACAAACCAATTGAATTGTTTGAGCAAAGGATAAAATATTACCGCGACAATCGATCTTTCTTTAATTCCAGAAGGTGCGAGAGAGAAAGATATATAATTGGAGGCATTCTGGGTATTTTAAATGTACCACGTGACCGGTTTAAGGTCCATAATTGCCGGTGCTGCCACCATCAGTTGTATGTCGCATATCGGCAACACGGACAGCCGGAGTGGCACTTGTGCAGCAACACACCCAATGTTTGTGTTTTCGAATTTCTCGTGATAGCAGTGAACACAGTTGATTCGGATCAGAATGTAGTAACATCGTGAGTGGCTTATATATGTATCATGTGGACGACAACGAAGACTACCAAGTACGGCGTCGGTGAGTAGGAATAATTATTAGAATTCATCGGCGACAAGCCTCTCGAAGGAACTGTCAAAATGTTCCCTTTGGTTTACTCAGATTTTCTCGTCACCTTTTATATCTGCATCGTTCATTGGAACAGCGGTATGCATTCGGCAGAATAGATTCTCTACAGCATTTGTCGTGGTGTTATAACATATCGCGATCCTCATTCACTTGATGATTTTACCAGACAACCCAACACTCTGTAGCAATGCTCGTTTCATCATCAGTTTACTCCGAGAGGAATTATCTTTCACGATGGAGATACGTGAAGCCCATTCATGCATTGATCGTCTACAAGTAGTTAAGGATTGGACTCTATATGGTGAGATAGCTTCAAGCTGAATTGCAATTAGCTGCTCGCTAATCCATTCTGTATAACAACCAGCTGATGACTGTCATGATGGGATTTGAATTTTTCCTTGAATTCTCCTTCTCTTAATTTATTTAACATTTCTTACGTTCTGATGAGTGGCTGGAACGAAAACTCGGTGTTACCAATTGTTTTTTTTCCAAGTTCCTGCTACAAGGTTCTTTTCAATTCGATGTTCTTTTTCACTTCTATTGTTAACTGGGAGTGCGTTTCGAAATTCAGTGTCAGTACTAGGAGCATGGTTGTGTCTCACTCAATTTCATAGGTAAACAGCGACACGATGATATTCGTGGTACTGGCAGTGAAATTCGGATCCTCTCCCGGGAACGAGGGTACAGTCTTTTTAGAATATATTTTTTTAAGTCTCAAATATGCGATTGAACATTTGTATTCATGTACTTCTATTGTCAAAGAAATGTTTACACACATTTTAACTAACGGAGTAACTCTTTTGGAGGAATTTGTTTAATTGGATCTGATTGAATATTCTTTTTAATCCCAGGGACAGATCGTACGTAGTTTATGAACTATGAGATATTTTCAAAGGAAACTTGTGTAAACGTATAACTCTCCCTCATCATTCAGTGCGCCTCTTCATTAATGAATTAACCAAAAGCTTAGAGTAAACATGGTACGTCCATTCACGAGGAACTAAACGGCAAGTAAAGAAATCTTGAGCTCCCTAATAAGAATAGTTAATGAATAAAACTTCAGTTCACGGATCAAGCTCAAAGAAGTGTATCAATTATAAAATATAAATATAATTTGAAAAGACCGCCATATAGATGGCGTCAGCTATTCACTATTATTCGGAACCTCCTCAAAACTACTGAAAAATTACTAGGTTTGTGCAGAACCCTCTAACTCTTGATGTTTATTTTCTTATTTTCATTTTACAAATACAAAAAGTGACACGTGCTCCGTTACAGAAAACCGTCAGACTTAACGATCTTGACACGAATAGAATTAGTAAGTTGAAAGTAAAAAAAAAGAGATTCACTCTCCATAATCAAGGACGCGTATTCGTAACGCTCCCGCACGCAATCACGCATTTTCAACATTTTCTACTGTTTATCGATTATGTGCCACGGGATGTGATAATTACACGTTTAACCGTGTCATGCCACAGCATTATATTTTCTCTAGAATTATTTTATTTCCTAATGGTATCTAATCGATACACTTGTCAATCTGTTTGACGAGAAAATTCTTGAAAATTAGACTTGAATATGCCGTCGCTAGATTTTCAGATATTTGTAGATTTATATAAATTTAAGTTGCAGTTACTTGCAATTATTACTATTATTATACGGGATATACGACGTTTTACACTCATTAGGAAAAGGATGAAAAATGTAAAAAATATTTTGCTTCTGATAAATTGTTATGTCTGAGTCGTATTTAATGGTTCCCCGTGCGAGGGGATTCTTTCTCTACGTCCTCTTGTCAAGTTTCGGGTTCGCTCATCCTAACCGTCGCACTCGCTGCGGACGACGCGTGGGGAACGAGAATTGACGCGTCGCTTTACTCAACGGGGAGGACCAATGCGTATCCTAACTCTGGTTTGGTCAGGAACACGATTCTACGCGAACGTCGCAATACGCATTTATTTTGTACGACTGGCTACTATTTCGAGAGCAGAAACTGTGCGACGCTCGGGGTTTGCGAACTCAGCTGTGTATTTATTGGACGAATCGGTTTATGTTTCACTTTTCCCTCTCTCTCTTGCACTTTACAGCAGATGCGAAAGTGTATATACATATACCAGACATTTAAAGGAGAGGGACAAGCATGGCTGTAGTTGCGTATAAATAAAATCGTGGTTGGTTTTAAAAAAGGGAAAAGGTTAAGATAATTGTATAAATTTTACGCAATTTATTCATTGGCGTCAATTGCAAAGAACTCGTGAACTTCTGTATGACAGAATTATTAGTGGAAAAATTCAGTACGATTTTCACGAAAAATATAATCGATCACAGTTCATTTGAATGGAATATCTCAGAATAGAGGGGTTTCGGTCACATATGAAAACATACTGAAAATAACGATGATACCGATCTGTCAGAGGTCGCTTATTGGAAAGGGATACGTTACACGTCAAGTTTCTTTTTCCAGTATACATTGAGCCACTGTAGACTCTACGTGCTCCATTTTCAATCCCCGCCAGGAACAGGGCAAGGAGCGATTGGCACGTCGCCAAACCGATAACCGTAACCGATTTCGAAAAGTTTAAGCTTATCGCCGGTTTAAGTGCTAAGAAAGGTCAGGAGTGCCGCATCGCTTAGCAAAGAATTTCAGTATTGTATTTATATATTACTATCGACAATACCGAAATAATTCGTCAGACTTCACGAACGCTACTTGAACTTATTTGTAATCGAGCAAATACCAGTCAGCAGTCAGCATATGTATATATACTTGAAGTCTCGTCTTCAGGACTCCTTACGATAAGCTGTATTTTACTACGTAACTGCAGTAGGCATTTTGAACGTTGTGTGTACCTTTTAATCAGTAACGCAGTCCACGTCAAGAATGCTCTTATTTCAGGACACGCTCACCGTGTCGGAGATCGATAAGGAACCTTGTACCGAGGCATAACATTTGCGACGATTTCGGGTAGCTTTGTTTACGTCTAGTTGGCTCGTTCGAACCGCCTGTGCGCCCTTCTCTCCCCTCCCCCCCGCGCATTAAGACCCCGTCCGTTCAACCCACCCTTGTCAACTCCCCAACTTGATGCACGTAACGCGTAGAGAGAATAAGAGAAGTATGGCATTGCTGCTATGGAGAAAGAGGGAGAGAGTGAGAGTGAGAAAGAGTGAGGTAGAAAAGGGAAAAAGGGAAAAGGAAAAGGGAGAGTCTCTCGGCTGGGTTCCCTGACTCTCCCTTCACGAATGCTTCATACGGAAAGGGGAGTTATTGATTTAATTCCCGGGAAAAGCTAGGAAACTCGTCGGGAAGCGTTTTCGCTGTAGTAAAAGTGAGAGCATTCTCTATCGCGTGTCTGAGTAGAAATTGCCGTCGGTTATTCGACAAGAGGACTGAAACTCCGGCTTGTTAAGACGCGTGAAACGTAAGTAGGAGCCAGACAGAGAGAAATACAAAGAGGAAATACGCGAAAGAGGAAATAATGTAAATCGGAATGACGGGATTACTTGAGCTTTTCAAAGAGTCTTGGCACTTTAGTTTAACAACGTCAGCCGGAATCGATGACACTTGCGTGATATCCGATGCGTCCTTCACTCGTCGGTGGCTGCCGTATTTAAATCACCCACCTAGCACAGTCGGGTATTGTGCTGACTGACGGATTTTCACTGTGTGATAGACTTGTAGTGGGTACGTTGTTTTTAGGATGTACCAATCCTTCACTGTACACTCGTGGGACGAAGTAACGGGATGACCGAGGCTGGGAATGGGAATTAGAAGTTTGCGCGGAGAATCCTGAATCAGGCGAACCAACTGAAATTTTGTCTCTTTTGGAATTCTTGCTATTGGTAGGCAATCCGCGTACCGGGGCGGCACTCTTTCTGCTTCTCTGAGTGGCCTGAGCGGCTACCAGGCAGGATGTGGAGTAGCAAGCGAGTATCTAGCGACGAGTGTATAATGCTCATTGAGATGCATCTCGTGTCTGTCTCCTCTGGCGGAGACCGGAAACTCGTATCATACGCGCATTGTCACGCGTATCCGGTAAGCGTTCTTATCGGGTGTCTCTGTGAGCTCCTGAAAAATTGATAGCCGATATATATCCTCGTTTTTTATTTTTTTATAGACGATACATTTTTCGATAATTTTGTTTTGTGATTTTGGGTAACAGTGATTGTCTAGGAATTTTTTTGGGAATTTAACTATGTCCGGCAGACTATGCATTTTATTTCAACAGGCTTGACTTTTTCGATCAAACCCTTTTTTCGTGTGGCTATTGTGACACTTCTTTGGCACGATGTTCCTTATTGACTGACTGATGTCTAGTTCAAGCCTTATCTCCGTGTATCGTTAACCTACAAACGTATCGATAGTTGCGGCAGGTTCTGCTCCGGTCTATCCAGTGTGTTATACCAGGGTAGAGACTATTGAGAGCAAACGACAAATGTCAGCCAGTAGAAGGAGGCGGATGCATTGTTAGTAGCTTCTATAAGCGAGCAGTGTCACTGCTGACTGCTGATATATTGGCTCAAGTGATGCCATCTGTGAGGTAAAATTGGAATAAGAAAACCATTGATATAGTAGGGGGCGCAGTAGATGGAGAAATTTCTTATTTCAAATTACATCCTCCCAGTTTGTATTGACTTCTCGAATCAGGCGTATCGATGTTACTAGCTTCTCTCGCATGCACTCTATTCGATAATTAAAGTTTTATTTATTATTTAAAGTGCTAATATTGTTATTTTTCTTTCGCAGCGCTGTACAACTGGCGCGGCGACACGCGATATGGACTTCCCTTGGAGATCGGCGAGACAGTGCAGATTCTCGAAGAGTGCGCTGGTAAGGAACCGATCGGTTAACCCTGATCTCGTATGTGCAGCGATACTCGAGGATTATAAATAATTCGTGAGTCTTGTCATTGTCATATATTTTTTTTTTGTAGGCTGGTATCGTGGATTCTCAACGAAGAATCGTGCGGTCAAGGGAATTTTTCCGAGTTCCTATATACACTTGAAGAAATGTAAGATCGACAATGAAGGTCTCTTCGAGTCCGTTATACCCTTGGAAGATCCCGTGGTACGTGAAGTCACCCTGGTCCTACGGGAATGGGGTAGCATCTGGAAGAGGCTCTACATGGTGAGTTTTTAAAAGTTTCCAGATTACACCCTGGACTTTTTATATAATTATCCTAGTTTTTTTTTTTTTTTTTTTTCTTTTTATGCATCCACTTGTCCATAGCGTATCTCTTGCTTTTTGTTTATGACTATACTAAACTATTTGAAGTTTCATGTAGTTCTGGCGAGTACACGATATCCTGTAACATTGATCTTTTCTTCGAATGTAGCTGTCTCCTAGATCCATCCGCTTTATTCCCGGCTCAATGAATTCGAGCGAACGAGGCTTTTATGCCATAGAGAATTTTTTCCTTCAGCACGTCCCACTGCCAAATTCAATTTGCAAGCTTGCCTCTACAGTACGAAATGTTGCGTGTCTTTGCAGGAGAGGGAGATATACAAGTTCAACACACTGAGAAAGGTGATGCGCGAATTATTGGAATGGCGACGGCAACTTTTGGCCGGCACTCTCACGACGGATCAGACGCGCGAGCTCAAACTACGGATTATCAACAAGGTAGACTGGGGCAATCGGTAAGTCCAAGACCATAGATTCTGTTTTACGTATTTCTTTACCTACCTTTTTTTCCTACGTTTTCTATCAAATCGACAGTCAAATAGTATCTGTATAAGACAGATAAAGGACAATGGGGTGCAATGAGAGGAAAGTCCTTTTTGCATACAAGAATTCCTTTATTTAATAGCTATTTTGTTTTTTAAAACTGTCTTTAATATACGTTCGACAATTAACTTTAGGACGTTGCTCGAATTCGCAGTCTTCTTCTCACTTTGTCTGCGCTTCCCTGCAGAGTGAGCATATATCTCTTCGTTACTCGCAAAACGATCTTAGGCTAATTATGTCTTTATACTACTAAAGGCATATCAATATAGAGACAACTACTTTTTAATACCTATTTGATCTGCTTGTTTTTTTTCTCTAACTGATTACCTTACGTTATCACTCAAAACAGGACTCTAGTATATTATTTATATATATCTATGCATATATATATATATATATATATATATATTTATAATCTATTATCAGCGTCTAGGGTATTATGCAAATAGTTGCAAAGTCTTAATCTATATTGTCGGTTAATACTTGATAAGAGCAGCGTCGAAGTTTCTCGTAGGCAAAAAAAGAAGTTCAAGAACCAAAGGCATATTAAGAACGTATTGTTAATGGGTCTAACGAGTTAACCGATCCACGTGAACTGTCACGCAACAATTGAAAGGAAGGAAGGAAGTATAAGTAAAAGAAAAAAAAAAACACTCACAGAACTTCTTCTCTCCGCAGACGTTAAAACGCTTACAAGCTATATCTCAGTTGGTGCGTTTTGTCTTACAAACGATGCAACGCGAATTCAGTACCCGAATATGTCCAGGGTAATTGATTTCTTGGGCAACTGGGACCGGCTACGAGGAATAGCCTTACCAAGACACTTTGGGAATACCTTGGTCCCACATAGCGTCTCGGCTCGAACGAACGACGCCATTCCTTGTCGATCGTTGCTCTGCTATGAAAATTATCCTCTAACGAATGAATTGATGAACGATGATGATGACGACGAACGACAATGGCACATCAGATCCAGATGTCTATGAGAAGAGATCTTACGAAATGATCTGGAAGAAATATACTATGTACGATGCCAAACATTTATGAATCATGATTTGTGAATGATGGTAGAATTTTTTGATGATCTTTTCTCAGGCACTTGTACTGCATAACGTACCGATAGTCACAATGTAATTTGAGCATGTTGTCACTTCACTACAACCTCATTTTTGCGTATGACGATTGTGCTTTAAGGAGGACCGTGAAAGTACTTGTTACTCGTACGAGGGGCAGATGTCAAAATTGTATCTCTTCGGCAAGGAATCCTGGACGGAATGCGCTCTGAGCTACGGAGGACTCGCTAAATTAGAGCTTAATGGTGCTGCGATAATGTTTTTTAACAATGATTACACAAAAGTACCGGTTGAGAATGATCCATATGTATAACAGACTCCTGGACGATTCTCGCGGCCTGTGTTAATCGATTGGTAATGCGCTTAAACATTGCAAAGTCCAATCGTCGATCGAGCGTCGGAAGAGCCACTGGTGCGACATATTGGATATAGATTTATAGGAAAAGTAAATTCACCTATTAATCAATGGCGTAAATAGAGCGAGACGATTACGTGCTAATGTGCATGGACCTTTGATGATCTTCGTCGAGGAGGAGAAAGAGAAAGACTAAGCTCGTCGAGACTGTACAATCTACTACTACTATCATGCTATTTGGCACATTCCTTAGGTGTGATGATATTCCTATAAACGTTTCATCGCGGTTTTGACTCATGCTCGATCACCATTCAAATACGATCTTGTGTACTTGGTGCATCCTTGCGTAATTATTGATAAATATTTGGACGATGCACTTTCTATATATGTATATTTATATATACATGTCACTATCGACCGAATTTTTCGTATACACTAGGTGCATAGGGTGCGGAATGTCGCGAGTGATGTAATGTTAATTGATACACAATATTTCCAAGTAGCTTTTCTTTTATCGATACCGATTACTGATGGTGACGTATGGCGAGTGTTTTGTCTTTCTCAGTATTATTATTACATTGCTCCGTATGGAAGACTTTGTGCCGGTGCTTGAGAATCGGTATTCATGGTAATAAAGTCGTTCAGCGTTATCTGTCTAATTTGTAATCGATTCTATTTGCAATTTATTTTCTTCTATTCTAGGTGATAATTTACGTCAGGTTTCAGTTGACATGAGATTTTTACTACGTTTAAATAGAGCTATGCAAATTTATTAAGGGTGACTCTGTCGACTGCGCTAAATCTTTCTAGTTCTCTCTCTCTCTCTCTCTCTCTCTCTCTCTCTCTCTCTCTCTCTTTCTCTCTCCCGATTGATCTCACAGTGTTGCACGCGTTCTCGGCGTTACTTAGCTCGGTATTATCACAAAGTATTAAATTTCGGTGTCCTTGGCATACTTCTCAATCTCTGGGTAAATCGGAGACATCTCTAGGGTGCTGGGAGCCGACGGTACCGATGCCGGTGATGCTCCGCTACTAGAACCGACATGAAGTCGACGGCAGAGCTCGTCGAGAACCTCGTTGAACACCAGCATGTTCATATTTTGTCCCAACAAATGGATCAAGAGAAAGTCTCCTACCTGGAATCAAAATGATCACATACGTTTAGCATGCAGATGCTAATTGGATCCTAATTTGATAAGTGCTTGTACAAAGCAAGCATCATCTCTGTGGCCTACCTGAGTTTTTCTTATAAGAGCATTAACACCGGCTGGAGTGCCAAACTTGAAGCGCTTCTTGAGGATGGTTTCTCGTGTGCTTGGCAACAGCACCACGGCCATACTATACAGAAGTGCCAGACCAGAGAGTACGGCCAGGATGATGAACCAGAACCAGAGGAATATGTAAATCTTTTCATTGAGAATGTTCAAGGCCAGTATGCAGAGAGCGTCCAACTTCTGGATGGTACCGGACGAACCAAATTTGTGGAAGGTACACTTGGTCACGCGTGGAAAGACTTCCACCATAGGATCAGTACGTTGCTCCTGGTTCATGTTGCTGAATTTGACCACGTCGGTACCGTAGGTCAGGAAGGCTCCACCGAGGAAGGTATCAACGAAGAATATATTTCCAACCTGAAGCAGAGGGTAAAATTATATTTTCCATCCTCAGTTCAAATCATCAAGTTCACTTAAGTCGGCACAGAGCATTGCTCGACACTTACGACATTGATGAAGTTCAGCGCCTCGCAGAAGAAATAACCGGCGGCGTAGCTGTTGTGCAGATGTAACGTCTCGACGATGTACTGGACCAGCCTCTCCATCCTGGCACGTCTTTCCTGTTTGCCATCGATCAACGCGCCACGCATTCCGTCGGTGATCATCCTGATCTTTCCTTCCTCCCACTGCTTCCACATCCAGTGTGGAATGTAGAAGAGAACTCCTTGGAAGAAGAGCATGAACGGTACCCACTGGTAGTACGAATGATACCTCTTGTTTTCGACATCACCACCTAGACCAGGATGGGCTACCTGGGTACCAACTGTCTTGTGAATATTATCTGGTAGAGTGAACGTATACGTTATCCAGCAGAACGTATTTATCACGTGTGCAGGAACAGCATTGTCTGCTATGCAATTGATGGGATCGCCTGTAAAGAAAATCAAAGTAGGCTATAATTAGTTAAATCTATCGATACGAATAAGTGCATCGTCTGAACTTCCATTAATGGTGGTTTAAGTATTTAGAATTGACACTTTTTCTTTTGCAGTGTAACAAGAGTTACTCGACTGCTGATGTCGTTCGTGTAAAAGCTTTTATCCACTCCCAGTATCCTGATCGTATTCAGTCAAGAAGTTTCAAAGGATAAAAGGCACTTCTTCTTCTTTGTCAAGTTTGCAGTTTGAAATAATCAGCTGTGTCAGTGAAATATCAGAAGTTAGACTCTGCATGGAATGATAATCCTCTCGTATACAAACGCTAAATAAACTAATGCTAAATATCTTCAAGAATAATAAACCAGTTTTGCTGTATATACAAAAAGACTGGGCCGATAGATCCGAATCTCTTAGGTCAATATACAGTCAAGGAATAAGAGAAATCTTACCTATGAGATTGTTGGCCGTAACGATGATACAGCAGGCAAAGAGAATCGCAGCTGTGATTCTGTAATGAGCTCTGAAGACCATATTGTCGATAATAGCCTTGTCTATTAAATAACGAACTTTTACGAAGCCCGCTACGGCCGAGACTAAGCCGAAGACCGCCATTGTCTGTGAAAATAAAATAATAAAGAGATAAGAGGACATCATCAAAAAGAGGATATTTATGCGTTTTTAAAGGATTTGATCGACTCTTACAAGATATTACATCGAATCATTATTTAAACGCTCTTCTGGATATAAATGAAAACTGTGATTATTATCCATTCACTGGCACAAAGGGGACACAATGGACGTGTCACCGTTCAACTGCTTATCAGAGACTCCAGATAACATGACACTCCGCATGGAATCCTTTCGCTTTCTTTAAAACTTTTTTACCACTTGGTAAGAACACTCTCAGTATTTTCATACACAAGGAGTAAACCGGTATTATGGTTTTTAATCTTGATCCCCATATTCCTTTACACGTGACTTCATTCATGGGACAAAGAGAGACTTTTGTATAGGATGAATCAGGAAATACCATACATATTAACCATACGTACAGCGCGTGGACGATTCTAAGTGACAAAGTAAGTGGTCAAGAACCGTTACTATATTTGTACAGTTAAGCTAGTTGCTCATTGACGCGATTTCATCACAGTATAATTGTATATAATATTATATATATGCTGGAATGTATATATTTTAAGTAAACAAAAAACTTTGTCAGAAAGGACATAAAGCGTCGTGCAATCAGAAATGAGACAGTGGAAGAAAAATGTATCAACGTATCTTCCAAAGCGATAAGAACCGCAGCCAGTAATATCCCAGGGACGTCCCAGTTACGTCGTTGGAATTTTATTAGTTAATTAATTGAGAGACAAGTCGTGAGGCAGGCGGGACGCGTGCCGTTGCCCAAGGGGTCAATCACACACAAGTTGCTCGTTCAGTGGACATGTTCCTTGCATCGTGGCTGCATTCTGATGCCGTGACAAAGGGTTACGTGCAGCGTGATGGAGGCAAAAGAAAATGGCAGCGTACTCGCAGTCTCCCCTTGGACTTTTGAATACGTTAAAGAGACCTCTTGGCTCACAAGGGTAGACTCCTGTGTCTACGACCCCTCTTCACGTAATCCAATGTATCGTAAAAACGACGATTAAAAGACGTGCGGATACGATAAAAATTTCACAACGAGATGCAGATGAGTAATTTCGCAGTTATTCTAGATACGTAACGAGGAGCTTCAATCATACGACACGTACATATACATATGGACACGCATACTCTGTGCAGTATGAAATTTCAGCCCTGGAAACGCCGGTTGTGTTACGTGTGCAGCTGGAATTCGTTTGGACTAGTTTAATGAATCCAGGAGCAATTGGAGTCTGCCTTTTACATAACACTTGAGATTTTTCCAGTTTTTTTTTTTCATCTAGTAACATTTACACAGTTATCTATTACCGTGGCCAATAGTACTTGACTATTGGCAGCCTTGGAGCAAAGAGTCATTTATGCATTGAAACACTCCGGCCTTTTGCATAATTTTTCATTCGGTTTTTATTTCCCAATGTACAGATGCGTTACGCAAAACTTGGTTAAATGACAAGACCATGACATCCTGTCGAGAATTCCAGGATTTTGTTCGGGACTTCCTTTAGGATTAAATATTCTGAGCTTCTTGGAAAAGGTGCAATGCTTGGTTTTTTTCATCTTTCCTTCTCTCTCTCTTTCTCTGTCTCTCTTGAGTCGTGCAAAAGAGAAAATAAAAACGGAACCGTAAGATGACCGGTTATATACTCTCTATAATCGTAGATACGTAGTTGAGAAAGTACCAGTCATCGGGTTGGGTTTTATTGTAACGAGAATCCCTGTAGCCGAGGCCATCAGACAGTCCCTACTTCTACGGCACATCCACACTGTATATACTGCACTAAAACAATTCTTGGAGACTGTCTGAATTTGAGATTTTTTTTAAAGAAATTTTTTTTCTACCTCTACCAATATCTCTATTTGCCCAGGTGATGGTAAAGTATTATCGTGAGACTCGATATACAAGACGACCAAAATTCTTCCACGTGTGACACCGTACGTCAACCATGAATTGCCCGATGCTATCGCACCGCGTACCAGTGAAAGGACAATGCTTCGACTCCTCTAACAATACGTATACAGTTACTTGAAAACTGTAAGCATTTCAAAAATACTTTTAAGGATCAGCAAACGTCGAAGACTCCACGTCGAATAAGCATATATGAAGTTTTATTAAAATCTCTAGTCCTATCTTCATCGTCAGGACGCATACTACTCCCTGAGAGCGATTATAAAACCGTTTCAAGGCTGTCGCAAGACGTAAAACTCATTCCCATGTATACGACTGCTTATGATAAACTGTCGGAGATTATTCAGGACGTTGCTACGCGTACCAATGGTAGCTGCTGTATAGTGCTTGCATATAATTTTTTATACAATCAGTACCTTAGTCGAACTATAAGAATGAAATTATTGGTGCAGTGTCGTACAATTATGGTAAAAAAGGAAGAAGCAATTTTGAAATGTGATTCACGAACACAATTTGCAAGAAGGAGAGAAAGGTGACTCACACTCTCACGCCTTTAACGGGAAGCTGTAGTCATTGTTTTTTATAGTTCCGAGAAATGGACCTATGGTATGTTTGCTCTTGCCCGGGGGTCCTATACGGACCTCTAGATACAGTATACGTAGACACCTACGGCTGGGTCTAATCTAAAGAGCCATAAAAAAAAAAGGATCAGACACTGCAGTTCTCTTGGGAATATAATATTCTGGAAGACAAAAAGGAAATATGTCTGCTTCATACTATGTACTTCGCTATAGGGGATACCTGGAGAAAGGATATATTGGGAAGACCTATGAATACCCCTTTTATACCGACAAGAGTCGCGTTCGTGAATGCGTCACCCGTTATAGGGATTGCGGAAATGGGTGTAGAATATCAGCCATATTTTATGAATTATGCCGCTAGTCCAGTCTGGACTGTACGCTTTAGCGTATGTCTATATTTAATGATTTTACAGAATGTTTAACCGCAGTATCAAGATTTTGTTTCGTATTACGTCAAGTCTTATCTGCGTATAGGTTATATATTTTAGTATAAGGCTACTATTGGAGTCATACGTAAGTTTTTGTATGAATAACACATGTGGTCCGCATACGGGATATAAACAATTTTGCTACCAGTAGGTCATAGAATGCTTTGTTAATGTTACTGTACTGCTCTAGTACAAATGTCAGTGTTTATTTGTGTACACTTGGTGCACGTGTAAAAATATTATGAAATCTTTTTGCAGTGAGATATAAATAATTTTATCGCTTGAAAGCATTTGCGAGTGAGAGGAAGAAGGATTATACGAGCAAGATAGTATCTGAGAGAGATACAGAGGCTACGAGAATGTCTAGATCAACTAAATTTATTAATTATTCTTAAATGGTCTCTGTGGCTCTCGCCTCCTTGTATCAGTAACCATGTTGATAGTACAGCTTGCTGTGCACAAGAATTCCGCTGCCAGTAGTACCAACTTGTTGATTAGATATTTTATTGCCAATATATCACGTTAATTGTTAATCAGGGTATTTCTTTTTTCGGTTAGCGGGGTTCAAAAGTGCCTTAAGAAAATTACGGCCCTGCTAAGCTTTCCCACGTGTTAGACGTTTTTCCTTGAATACCACGCTAGGGCATTTTGCTCTTAAGGGTTGGAGTACTGTAATGACAAAAAGTTTTGGCTCCGTACGCTTTCTCCGGTATTAAAACCAGTCTAGAGGAGTATATTTTCTCAATAGATTGTACGGACGACCAAAATCAACAAATTGTCTTTACTGGCCGTTGGTCGCGTGAGTCTCTTTCAGATGCAGTATGAAAAAGAACATTTTTGTTTTCAATTTTTTTTAAGGTTGTATCACTCACTTCTGGAACAGGAATTCGAGTAATTGAACTTTTGACATTTCAATTCAGCATTTAGGCGGATGCACAATGGCAGAGCGTAGTACTCGTAAATAGCTGCATTGCTGATTCTAGTATTCTCCATTGGCACAAAAGCGATCGAGCGAAACCAGCATCGGAATAACGGATCGAATGGTTAGACTAACCGCAGTTGGTCACTAGCAACTGGCGATTACGATACTCGCTGCCTCAAGCATTTTAGTCTTGTAAAAAGTGCACTTCACGACCTGTTGCTCTTTTATCGAAACTGATGAGTTGGACTCGTTATCCACCTTAATTAAAATTGATCATTCTGGCTTAATATAAAATAATACAACTGTGTACACGTACGCTAACATTTGGCCGGAAGGTTTTCCGATATTTAACAGTAAGTCCCATCCGGGATTTATCCTTGTTAAATATTCAGTCGAGCGAGATTTACCATAATTATCAATGTCGTTGACCGACTGAGAACATTTTTGTATTGTCTGTCAATAATAGAAAATTTGTTTGGAGATTGAATTTTATTATTCGAATAATAACAATAATCTTGCGGTTTGGTGATTAATTCTCGTAGGATATTTGTGGTACTCGTCGACTGTGTACTCTAAATTATATTGAATTTATTGAAATAGTCTTTGGAATACATTGAAAGTAAATAATTATTGTCGTGTAGTGAATTGGTTTTACTATGAAAAATATTCGCCAATCGAACAAGCGAAATATCGAGACATGCTTCCTGATTGGCTAATGAGAAGCGTCGTCACGGCGTTCTCAAAATCTGCTCCGTGAGGGCAGTGCGTCCGAATGCTGTGCAAATTGTTACGAAAAGTGACTGGTGTATATTTCAAATTTCGTAAAAAACCGTCTCACCTATTATCTTCGTAAACCAACGTCTCCGTAAATTGTGCACGCACCGAGGTCGTCAAAAACTGGCGTAAACTATACAATCGCGCACGACTTCACGTCGTTGAGCCGTATTGAAAAGGACGCGTACCGCGTCAACGGGGCCCGGAGAGCGACTGACTTGACTCGGGGTTCCGGGCCCCTCCACTGCCATATTGTTCCCTAAAGTGGGGGACACCAGGTGTACAGTCTCCAGCTAAAATCCAGGTTCTGCAAATAATTGAATACAATATTCGCAAGGGCCCTGAAGTTTGTCGGTTTTACTGATTTCTAACCTCACTTTCCTACATGTTCCAAATAAATCCTAACGGTTCAACTACCATTCTATTATATTGAGTTTATCATGAGATAGTTAACCCTTGATAACTTAATTGCAGTTCTAGCTACAACATAATTAACCAGATATTATATCCGCAACAAATTTATATATTTAGCTTATTGCCAACAGCCTGTATTATTTGAAATTCCCGTTACAGCCCAATTCCTATATAGAATAAAATGCTTCGCATCAAACCCATGAGTAAGTCCTGTTGACATTTATACTCAGTCTCAAATTACTGTATGATCTATTTGACAGTTAAAACTATGTGAGTCACGACAACGCCCTAATCATCATATCGTGTATCCCATGAACCGCAGCAGCATCTCTTCAGGCTACAGCAAGATGCATCTCCGCGAGCCAAGGTTTTCAGTTTGGTGAATACATGGTAACCATGCCGAGAACCTGTTTCCTACCAAGGCATGCTTTCAGCTCTTTAAAGCTGTTCTTCCTAGAGACTCGTTTCAGGCCCTGGTCATCTCTGGGCCCTTGGCAATTCGTACACGACTCGTTTGGCTCCATTCCTAAGGGCATAATGGTACAGGGCTAAGAAATGCTTCGTCCCGGCAAAGAATTTTCTGCCGACTATCGGTACCACGAGGAAGACACAGGACTGGCAATATCGGTCCCTTCTTCGTTGGCTTTCTTCAGGCTATAAAACACCGTCTGGCCCAGTCTCCCTCCTTTCTCAAGCTGCCTCCCAGGGCCGCATAAACCCCACGGCTAAAGAGAGGGCTATAGTTCCGAGCTACCGGCCGGGGCCTTGTTCATCTGACTGGAAAAAAAAAAAAAAAAAAAAAAAAAAAAAAAAAAAAAAAAAAAAA